>NW_026648087.1:0-192183 GCF_950295315.1 Erinaceus europaeus | reverse complement strand
TTCAAATTGTAGGCAAATGTTGTTTTTTCTTTCTTTTTTTCCGTTTCTTTTTCCCTTTCTGATTTGTTCAAGATTCCATTTTTGTTGTTCTTGTTGTTGTCTTGGATGCTGGTGATTTGTTGCATTCTATTTATTGGGAGGGTTTTAGTTTGGTTTGCTGTTGATTTTAAAAAATTTTCACAACTGTTTTTGTCATATATCTCCCACTTCAATTTGAACACAAAAGACACTTCATCTCATCTTAAAAGGAAGTGGCAGTGGTATCAACTACAGCCAGTTCTGACTCAGACCACAAGATGACTGGCTTCCGTTGTTTAGGTACAGACTAGTGGTCACCCCACACCATGCCAGAACAGCAATAGCCTTGACACAAACTACAAAAGACACCAAAACCAATGTTTAAATAAAAAGATCCAATACAGCAATAAACCAGGACAGCAGCACAGAAAAAAAAATCCAAGCAATCTAGAAAGAAGCAACTAAGAGTGAAGAAATCATCCAAATATTACTTAGTGCATTAATCAAAGAAGTGAGGAAAGCTTGGATAGAAATATTATCAGAAATAGGGTAATGACAAATGAAAGCCTGAAAGAAAACCTAATCTATCATGAGGCAGTTAGAGAACTGAGAGTTGAAATAGCTGAGCTAACAGGCCAGTTAGCAGAACAGCTAATATTGTAACTGATGAAGGAAGCTGAGAGAAGGGAAAGCAGAATAACAGAAGCAGAAAACAGACTTAGCCAGAACGAAGATGAATTAGAGAAAACTAAGAGAGAAGTAAAAGAGCTAAGAGATTGAAAGACACTGAAAACTACAACAGAAACATATGGAATGATCTCAGAAGAAATAACATATACATAATTGGCTTACCAGAGGAAGAAAGGAAGGAAGGGGAAGAAAGCATCCTAGGGGAAATAATAGAAGAAAACTTCCCCACCCTAAACAACAAAAAGGACATTAAGATTCAAGAGTCCCAGAGAGTTCCAAACAGAATAAACCCAGACCCGAAGACACTAAGACACATCATGGTTTCAATGGAAAGAAGTAGGGATAAAGAAAGAATCCTGAAGGCTTCAAGAGAAAAGCAAGTTTTCTTCTGTTTGTTTGGTAATATTTGACAATAACTGTCCTTTACAATAACTGTCCTTTACTTTACATATAGTAGTTGCCAGTATAAAACTTGGCCATTTGTGCAGTGTTTCTTCTGAATGCTGATGATCTGGTAGAAGAGATTTAAAAAGATTGAAGAATTGCTTCTTATTGTATAATTAATTGAGTATATAGAGTGTTTAAGGGAAGTGTGGTAGGCAGTAGGAGAGGAGTGTGTTTAGGCTTAGGTAATAAACATATTAGAGAATTTATGATGTCTTCTTTAGGCCATTCAATTCAATGTCTTTCAGACTAAAAGTGGAGGCTCATCAGGATTTTTTACTAAGAAGTGTAGTATTTCTGGAATGTAGGCCAGTGGCAATTTCAAATAGTACATTTAGCAACTTAAATTCAAAGTTCTAAGAAAAGTAGTATAGCTATAAGTGCTAGAAGTTGTTGCTCTTAGCAATAGCCTTAAATTCTTGGGAAATTGACTTGGGATGTAGAAGAATATATTCAGATCTGAAGTGGAATTGATAGACTGTATTGTAAATGAAATTTTGTCTATATAATGTTAGTACATATGGTTTTGTTGAATTTTTGACTGGATTTGAAAGAAGAATCAATTCAGCAAATATGAAATGAAAGCTTATGTGTATACCTGGAGGACCTAAAATACAAATACATAGTATATGTTCTTTATTTTTTTAAATATTTATAATTATCTTTATTAATTTGATAGAGACTGCCAGAAATTGAGAGAGAAGGGGGACATAGTGAGGGAGAGTGACAGAGAGACACTTGCAGCACTGCTTCACCACTTGCAAAGCTTTCCCCTCACAGGTGGGGACTGGGAGCTCGAACTTGGGTCATTGTGTATTATAACATGTGCACTTAAGGTGCACCACTACCCAGCCCAGGTATTTTTTCTCTAACAGAAACTTTTATTTAGTTGAAAGATAGGCATGCTGTAAACATATCATCATTCATTTTTTTTCTGGACATTTTCATAAAGTGCTCACTTTAAGAGAGGCAGTGTATCTGATGAAAAGTCACTAGTCAGGACTTGGAAGTTGTAATTTCCAGTATCTTTTCTCCACAAATGGTCTGTTTTCCTCAACTTTCCTCTTTATCTTTCCTAAATACTGATACCTCCTTCCTAGAATTTTGGTGAGGATAACCACTGTTAAAATGTGTGGAATACTTCACGGTTTGGGCTTTTACAAAGTGTGCTGCTATGGATATAAGTACATACAGATCTTTTTAGATGAGTGTGTTTGATTATTTAGGATATATCCCCAGGAAATTAATTGCCAGGTCACAGGGTAGGTCCAATTCCATCCCTCTAGAGTTCTGTAAAGTATTCTCCACAGGCATTGGGCCAATTTGTAGTCCTACAAACAGTGTAAAGGGTTTCTTTACCTGAACAACCTCTCCAACATTTGTTGTTACTATCTTTCGTCATGTATGACAGTCTCACAGGAGTGAAGTGGAATCTTACTGTTTTCTTCTTTTGTATTTTTCTGATAATCAGTGATAAACACCTATTGTGGCAAGATAGGAAATTGTACCAATATGCCAACAATTGTATTGTAAAAAACTTTGCCTCCCAATAAAAAGTAAAACAAACCAAACCAAACGACAACATCAACAACAAAAAACCCAAGCAAACAAAAACTCAAACCTGAAATACTTGAGAATTTCTAGGTATACTTTCAGATATCAGTATATTTCAAACAATTATTATTAGTACATCTTATTATGACACATATTCATGGGTTCTAAGATTTAGTACATTATGGGCTCTACTGCATTTATAAGAGCCAGAAAAGATGTTATGGTTATGATGCTATTAATTATGTGTGAACTAGTGTTTGGAAACTACTGTTTTAGGTCATATAAATTAGGCAGAGGAATAAAAGAGAGTAGGATTACTGCAATAGTCTTATCAATTACAATGAAGAGACGTTACTAATTATAAATGTTTTTATAAAAAAATAAAATTAGTAATTTCATATGTAAATATCAACATAATATTTTCTGGATGCAATGATGAATCATATATAAATGTATATGGAGTATGACCCTGTTGAATTGGATGGAAATATATTTCACATTGATATTTACCTAGGAAACTTGGCCTATATATATAAATGAGATTCACTCAGTACATCTCTGCTGAATGTTTAATTCTGTCAGCTTTACGGTACTTTAGCTGAGAGAAAAAAAACGAGTTAGGTGGTTTAAATAGGGAAAAAAAATCATACCATCCATTATTCATTATTCATTTTTCATTTAGAGAGACATTTTCAAAGCCAGGCTACGTAAATCAAAATCAGTTACTTAATATCAATATACAATTTTGTGTTATATATTCCTTACTGTTACAGATTCTAATTGAAAATAATTATAGTCAATTATAACAAGCTCACTTGCTATTTAGTGTCTTTTTACTAACAAGTATATTAAAGAATAAAAGAAAATCTAAAATATATATCTCTAATATTAGTCTGTGAAAATGTGAAGAATCTTAACTTCCCATTTATAACTGTTAGCCAGTGCTACAGAAACAGCTTTTTATTTTTTTTAAGTTATGTAGGGATCATTGAACTAATCATTGACTAGTGTAAATGCCTCTGAATTCAGGCATGATCAATGAACATACAATTGCAAATAACTAGTTGGTTGCCACTGTGATAGTTTATATTTTCATGAGTCTCTTAGTGGCAAATGGTTTTTGATAGGACAAGTATGCATTTTTTTCATTTGTTAGCTCTACTTAGTTAGGAAGGGCAATTCTGACTTTGGGAATTTAGGATTATATGTTTAATTACATTCTTATGAATGTCATGTATGCATTGTTACTGAATATAAAAACATAGCTTATCTGTGTATAGTAGTGTGTGAAAGTCATTGCTGAAATGAACTGTGTTAGCAGCAAGATTGCATGAACTCCTAAATAGTTTAGGCATTGTTAGGCATGTAGTTGTGCTTTAATGATGTTACCAAGTGGCCATTTAAAATTCTTGAAAATTAATGCATTAAAAATATAGCAAATTATTTATTAAAATAAATTTGATTAGAAATTAAAATAGAGGAATATATATATATGTATATATTGCTTTTTAAAAAGTTCCAAAAGATATCTTCTTTACTCTATTTTAGACATGAATTTTTAAATTAATTTCCTGTTGTTATAGCATAATTTTAAAGATTGTAAATGAATATGGTTAAAGAATTTTTGAGACACTAATGCCTTTTAGATTATAAATATCTCTATATCCTTGTTTTTATTTATTTTTCTATTTAGTCTTGTTCATTACATTCCTCATTTGAGCCAACTTGATTTTTTTGTGTTAACTGTATTTGTAGGTTATTATTTTTGTTTTTGGGGAATATAAATTAAAGACAATATATGTTTCAGTTTATATGTAGTGCAACTAATTACATATCCAGGTAGGAATTTCAGATAGCATTTTATAATTTAATATTTAATATAGAAATAAAATAAAAGAAATAGAGCAAGTCTCAAAATCATATAAAATAGATTTTATTTGTATTTACATGAATCACTGAATATTTAAAATGTTTATGCTTGACCATTTAATATAATTTACAAACTACTGGGGATGTCTATGGACTTGCCAACTCTCACTTACCAGTGATAATTAGGAAAAAAGATACACAGATAAATGAATTTCACTGTGATTCAGGTAGCTCCTTTTCCCACTAGATTCAATTCTCTTTTCTATAAAACCTTTCCTGGAGCTGCCAACTCTTAACAATATTTGACAGAATTGAGTTTAACCTTCTCTTTCTTTTCTTGCCATTCTTCTTGTGGGAGTTATTATTGAGAGGAAAAAAAAAATAATGGCCAGAGCAAAAAGTTGGCAACATTTCAGGTTAGACATGCCAAGTGTTCTCTGAATAAATTGCTTCTTGAGAAAGGGACAAATACTCAGTACAGTTCTTTTGGTTCTCTTGCTATAGATATCAGCATACCACTGAGTAAAACGGTAAGCATAAAACAAATGACTTGATAGTTTCATTCATTCATCCTGATATTTTTTTCACTCTTACAAACACGAACTCATCCATATGCATTGAATGCATATAATTTTCTTGGAACAATTCTAAATATTATTGTCACAACCAATTAAATATAACTTTTTGTGAAAATGCTAGTTTCTGTGGCTATTCATGTAAATTTCCAATTTGCCAACTATTTTGTAGTCTGACTATCTTTCCCATCCCATCTCTAAAACTGATTTTTTCTACCAGAAATTTGAATTTTCTAGATTTTTATACAAATGGAATCCTTCAGTATGGACAACTGTCAGTTTCTTTTAACTTGACATATTTATTTCAGATTCGTCTCTCCTGTTGTGAATTTTAGTAATTCATTTCCTTTTACTGTCAAGTCAGATCCCATTGTATAGTGTCCCAAAGCATCTGTATGCATTTTCTTATGATAGGCATGCAGGTTGTTTTCAGTTTAGAGTTACCAGAATTAAAGCTTCCAGGAACATACTTATAAAAATCTAAAAAAAAAAAAAAAAAGGAAAGAAAATAACTTTCTTTGTCATTGAGTCAAATGAAATTAATTTATTGGGGTGCACAGATATATTAATTTAATAATGAGATATAGATTAAAATGAATGATATATCACAGGGTGGTAGTCAGAATCTAACTTATTGTATACTGTTCCTGTAAGTAGCTACACATAAGCAGTTGTCAGTCAAAACCACAAGTTAGAATTGGATCTGGTGGATTGCACCAAAGTAAAAGCTCCGGGGTGTGGGAGAATATTCAGGTCCTAGAACATGATGGCAGAAGAGGGTAATGGGGCAGTTAAGTTGTTCTGTGGAAAACTGAGAAATGTTACACATGGATGAGCTACTATATTTTACTGTAGACTTATACCATTAATCCCCCAATAAAGAAAAACATAGCTAATTAAAATATTAAATAAATAAAAATAAAAACTGAAAAAAATTCATAATAACTTCCTTGGATTGTTCAGAATGCTCATGGGTCTTATGAAAAAGCAAATTCTCTGTTAAGATAAGCATAGAAATTACATGATACTGATCAGGTAATACATTGTATACATATATAATAAAGATTTATTCTGCACAAATTCTTAGAAAATTGTTGTTTATATCTGTTTTTTTTTCCAAGTTCCTATGTATAAGTTCTCTAGATTCCACAAATGAATGAAACCACCTGGTAGTTGTCTTTCCCCTCTCTACTTACTTGGCTAAGCTTAATCACCACCAGTTCCATCCACTTTGTCCCACAGGCCATGATCTCATCTTTTTTTTATTACAGAGTAGTATTCAATGGAATATATATCCCATAACTTCTTTAGCCAGTCATTATGTCAATGAACATTTTGGCTGTTTCTACTCTAGCTATTATGAATAATGCAGCTATGAACATAGGACTACATACATCCCTTCTACATACTGTTTTAAGCCTTTTGGATAAATACCTAAGAGTGATCCTGCTTGGTCATAAGGTAATTCTATTTCTATTTGTTTAAGGACTCTGCATACAACCTTCCAAAGGGGCTGCACCAGGTTGCATTCCTACCAGTAGGGTAACAGAGTCCCTATTTTTTACAATCTTGCTAACTCCTGCCTTTTCTTGTTTTGTTGACATAGGCCATTTTCACAGGTGTAAGATGGACTCTCAATGTAGTTTTAAATTGCAATTTTCTAGTGATTAGTGAAGTGAAGCATTTTTTCTTATGTCTGTGGGCCTGACCTTCATTTTCACATGATTTCATTAATCTAGTTGTGACTAGTAGAAGACAGAATTTTAGTTGCTCCTATGGCAGTATAATCATTTAAACTGGAATGCTTTCAAAGTCCTAAAGTATCTGTTTTATAAATAAAAAGAGATGAAGATTCATGTTGAATAGCTAAGTTATTACAAAAACATTGCTAATACAAGATACAAAATTGATTTATGGGGTCTATGCTACAAATATAGTATTATTTACTGAAAAATGATGGCAGAGTACAAACCAGAGAGACCAGGTTGGATAAACAATCCAGATTTTCAAATGGTTTACTGAAATCTTCCCCTCCAATTGTACTATAAAAACTAGGGTGTATTTGTATCTATTTTGCCTGAAACACCAAGACCACCAGAGGTTAATCTACTTTATTTTCATTAAATTGAGTCCCAAGTGAGATAATTTTTCCCTCGTTTACTGTAACATTTATATTGCTTTAAAAACAAAGTTTCCCTGAAGAATTTCCAGCTATCTGTAGTAGGATAATATTTGTATTAAAGAGTGCATGATGTTACTTTTAAATTTTAGGTACTATTACTGAATACAGGTACATTTAAGTAATGCTAGGTGGGCTGTTTCTAATATCTCACAATGGCTATCATGAAGGAATTCTTCATTGTAACTTTGTTCGTGCATCCACTGTAAAATACCAAAATATGAGAAAAATATGATATTTTAGATCTTAGAATCTCTATGGTAAACGTATCTTCCCCTTTAAGGAAGTATCTCATGTGTGAATGTGGGTTTCTAACTTTCTTCTTTATTTTCTTTTATGGGCCCCAGATCACATCATTTCAATGGGGTTTACAGTCAACAATATTTATACACCTTTCCCATATTTGGGAGCTACTCTCTTCCCTGATCCAGCTTTCTGGTCTGTTTTCTAGCCATTACATCATCTCCCCAGACAATAATTTGGATCCACCTGCATATCAGATTTCAGTCTCAGGGGAAAAAAAAAACACTAGTATAGCCATAGACCTTTTGGAGTATAACTAAAAAATGCTTACTAGCTATCTACAAAATGGAGACCCCCCCCCCAACTCTTCATCTGCACTATTCTAGCCTTTAGGTTCATGATTAGTCATCAATTTGTTTGGCTTTGTATGTTAACTCTCTTTTCTGCCACCAGGTTCCAGATGCTAGCATGATGCCAACCAGACTTCCCTAGACAGACAATCCCACTAATGTATTCTGGAGCTCTGCTTCCCCAGAACCCTTCCCCACTAGGGAAAGAGAGAGGCAGGCTGGGGGTATAGATCGACCTGTCAATGCCTATGTTCAGCGGGAAGCAATGACAGAAGCCAGACCTTCCACCTTCTGCATTCCACAAGTACCTTGGGTCCATGCTCCCAGAGGGTTAAAGAATAGGAAAGCTATCAGGGGAGGGGATGGGATACAGAGTCCTGGTGGTAGGAATTGTGTTGAGTTGCACCCCTCTTATCCAATGGCTTTGTCAGTGTTTCCTTTTTATAAATTTTAAAAAATTAAAAAATCATCCTATCTGTGTAATCACCAGTTAAGTCCTGTAGTACCTTAGGGCCCACAGCCTTTGAGTGTGAACTTCCCCACACCTCTTCCTTTTAATTTTTTTTATTAGTCTCCCTCCCTCCTTCCCTCCCTCTTTTCCTCTCCTCTCCCTCTCTCTTTCTTTCTTTTCTTTCTGTGTATCTCTCATTAAAATAAAATATATTTAAAAAGTCAAACAGATTTTTAAATGTTTTATTTATTTATTTTTTAAAAGAGACATAGAGATTTACATATATTTATGGGGAGAGAGAGAGAGAGAGAGAGAGAGAGAGAATATGAATGAGCATTGCTCAGCTCTGGCTTATGGTGATCCTAGAGACTGAACCTGAGACCTTAGAGCCTTAGGCATGAAAGTCTTTTTGCATAACCATTATGCTGTTCCCACCCCACCCCCCAAAAAATCAAATTTTAAGACTTGAAGCATTCATTATATACTGTGTAGTAGTATTAAGTGTGAAAGCACTATATAGTAGAAATTCTTCAAAGTAGAAAATTAAGACATGTAAAAACAACCATGATTTGAATATTTTATTATTTTTGGCATTAGATTATGTTCATGATATTATTTAATTAGAAATATTTTTATTTAATTAATAGAATTTTCTAATTGTACATATTTTATCTTAATTTTTTAAATTATCTTTATTTATTGGATAGAGACAGCCAGAAACCCAGAGTGTAGGAGAAGATAGAGAGGGAGAGTGAAAGAGAGGTACCTGCAGACCTGCTTCACCACTCAAAAGACTTTCTCCCTGCTGGTGGGGTTTGGGAGCTTGAACCTGGCTTCTTGAACATTGTAACATGTGTGCTCAACCCAGGTATGTCACCACCCAGCCCCATATTTTATCTTATATTGTGTTTTGATTTTTTTTTCTATCCCCGATTCACTTTTCTGCACTGGGATAATATCTTTTCTCCCTTTTTTTGATAGTGATATAATAGGATTATACAGATTATAAGATTTCAGGAGTATAATTTCAAAACCATTTAGGAAATTTAAGTCACAGCACCAGCCATGGAAGTTCTGTGCCCCTCTCCCCACTCTCTGTAGCCCTCAAAAGTTCTCATAAAATCCAAGAGTTAGTTTGATTGCCTTTTTTTTTACAAGTTCATTTGTTTTCATTAACTATATTCTACATATGAACAAAACCATCCAATAGTTGTCCACTTCTTTCAGTATTTCAGTTAGTATAATCACTTCCTGTACTTGGATAACGTGTTATTCTTGTTGTTTACCAGACCACTCAGTTCTGGTTTATGATGCTGTGAGAAATAGAACCTGGAACTTAAGAGCCTCAGGCAGGAAAGTCTTTTGTATAACCACTGTGCTATCTTTTCCACCCTTAGATAACTAAAAAAAAAAAATATTTATTTGAGTGTGGAGAGGAGAGAGAAAGAGAGAGAGGGAGAAGATGAACACATCAGAGTACCAGTCTAGCAAATAGGAAGCCTGACATCATATACTAGGGACCTCATGCTTAACTTTTCAACAGTTTATCCACTATATCACCCCAAGACTGCCTTTTGGTAACTTTCTAAGAGAATAAATAAAGAATATATTTTACTTTATAATTATTGACTACAACATTAAACGGAGCAAAAAATGAGTCACTTTAATAGCAGGAGGCTTCTTTGTAAATTTCATTTTCAGTGATATGTATAGACACTCAATTATTTTTTTTATTTTTCTGTGAAAATGTGCACATGAACTTAAAAATTCAATCTGCTTTTCTCTAGTGATTTTATTTGTATTATGAATTGAATTTTCGCCTATAGATAGATATCTGTATTTATCCACAAAGTAGTTAACTTGTTTTATGTTACACACAGAGAATTAATCGAGTCACTTCTAGCTATAATTTGCCATGATATTCATGAATTTTAAAGACATTTTAAACAAATTATACTTTTATTTTATAGTTTTTCTCCTTATTATTGAGAAAATGTAACAAGATTCTTAGCTGAAATAATTTTTTGCTGAAAGTTGATACACTTTGCCATTTATTACACTAAAGAATCATAATTATTAGAAAGATTACATTTCTGAAACATAGTGTATTATGTATATTACTTTGTTTAAACACTTTTGTTCATGTGATTGTGCATGAAATCAAGATTCTTCATTGCTGGTGGATTATATGTGGTATTAATTTAAAAATCAAGAAAATAGTCAAAGAAAACTCTTGGTTAAAATTTTATAACAAAGGGGCCACATGGTGGTGTACCTGGTTAAGCACACACATTACAGTGCACAAAGACCCAGGTTCAGGCCCCTGATCCCCACCTGCAGGTGGAAAGCTTCATGAGTGGTGAAGCAGGGCTACAGGTGTCTGTTTCTCTCCCTATCACCCTTTTCTCTCTTGTTTTCTGGCTGTCTCTATCCAATAAATAAAAATGATAGATAAAAGTTAAAGAAAAGAAAGAAGACATTACCTGTCTAAAGAAAATTTATAACAAAGATCTACCTTTAGTCTTCAAGCTCATTAGGTAATAAGGTGATACCAAATTTTTCTTTTTTCTTTTTTTGCTTAAAATGAAGTCATGTACCAAAGTAGTTTATGTACTGTAACTTTAACCTTTCAGAAGGTGAAAAGTAAAATTTTTATCATAAACATTAATTTGACACTAATCAGTGTGTCTATTATTCTGTGCCAGTTTGCTCTTTTGCAAAGCAGTAGGACTGTGTTTTGTATGACTATGTCATGTACTTAGTGTGAAATGAATAAATTACAATGTAGGCTGACTAGCTATCAGTTTAATTATTTCCCCTGTACTATCTATATATAGTACTTTGAGGTTTTCACATACATCAGGGTCATCTTTGACTTGGAATAAAATGTCTTTCAAAGCATTATCGCCTTGGATGAAGTTTGTTCTTCTCTTGAACTTTCACTCAAGTATTTTGTCATTTATTGGACATGTAGGAGGACTATGGATTACTATTTTTATCCAGCATGTACTGGTCTTAAATAAAATGAATTTCTTCCTGCCTAGGAATGGATTTGAATAGTACCATGTCAGAGTTCATTATAAGAAACACATAAAATATTTATTCTACATAATAGTAGAATTTGTCACCTTTGTGCCATTAATCATGTTGCTGCCTCTTACTCTTTGAGGATGTTTTAGCCCCAATTTCTGTCTCATGAAATGTCCTGGATTGAATGTATCTGTTAATAGCAGACCTCTGCATACACATAGAAACAACTGAGCTCAATTGTGTATGTCAGAAGGTAGATATACTTAGTGGTTTTGTGTAAGGATCATAAGGCTTATATTATGGGAAAGGAGATTTGTAATACTATATCACTCACCAAAGAAAATCAAGAAAATAAGGGTCTATTGAGGCCCTTATATGGATATTTTTATCTATTTTATTCAGTATGGCAAGAAAATGAAACTAACAATTTGATATAAAATTCAAATTACTGTAATAATACAAGCAACATTAAAATGAAAAACTCTTTATTACATTGATTTTTTTCTACTCAATCTTACCTGATTTTTTTTTTGGCAAAAATGGGAACTTTCCAGAAATTTTAGGCCTTATGCAAACATTTATGAGGTTACAAATGGAAGGCTTTTTGTTCAGTATTTAAAATGTGGAATATTCCTCACTTCCAAATTTGAGTACATAGTAAATCTATTTACCTGCCACTTTCTAAGGTCCTGTTTTTTTTTCTTTTTAAAACATTGGTATTAGTGATTTAATAATGACAACAAGATTATAAGATAACAGGGGTACAATTCCACACCGTTCCACCACCAGAGTTCTGTGCCCCATCCCTTCCACTGGAGGCTTCCCTATTTTTTATCCCTCTCTGGGTGTATGGATCAAAATTCTTTATGGGGAGAAGAGGTGGAAGGTCTGGCTTCTGTAATTGCTTCTCTACTAGACATGGATGTTGGCAAGCTGATCCATACCCCCAGCCTGTTTGTATCTTTCCCTAGTGACCTAGGGCTCAGGAGAGATGAGACTTCAGGACACATTGGTGAGGTTGTCTGCCCAGGGAAATCAGGATGGTGTGATGGAAACTTGGTGGTGGAACCTCTAGTACAATGATGAGACCAAAAGGTAGGACATTGTAGTTGAGATTCCTGTTTTCTAAAGGCCAGCAAAAGGACTCACCTGAATAGTATGCTTGATTTTCCATGTATATGGCTAGGTTCAAATTTAGGCCCCACTGCATTATCGGAAGCCCCAGTGATTTTTTCCCCCTCTGTCTTTGCTTTCTATGAGAAAAAAAAAAAAGTTGTCTTAGAGCAATAAAGATACAGTGATTACCAAGAAAAACAAGCAAACAAATAAAACAAAAACCTAGTACTTTGTAATTCAAGATCAGGATATCTTCAGTGCAGTTGACAACTATACTACATGAGTTCACACTCAAAGAGAAGATCACATTAAATGATATCTACAAAACTTCAGCTAAAATGGGGTCTGGCAAGATAGGTCTTCTGGGCGCATGTCTGCTTTGCTGTGCATATGATCCAGATAGAGCTTGGCCCGCATTGCATTAGGGGAAACCTTGGTACTGTGTATTCTCTCTCTCTCTCTCTCTCATCTATCTATCTCTCCCTCTCTCTTGCACCTCCTCTCTCTCCCTCTCCCTTTCTCTCCTTTTTCCATTTTGCCCAAGAATGGTGAAGCCCCAGCAACATAAAAAAATTAATGAAATGAAAAATCTAACTTATTTAAAGGCATTATATACAATATTGTGACAGGGAGTTGGGTGGTAGTGCAGCAGGTTAAGCACAAGGACCAGAGTAAGGATTCCCTTTTGAGTCCCTGGCTCCCCACTTGCAGGGGAGTCTCTTCACAAGCAGTGAAGCAGGTCTGCAGGTGTCTATCTTTCTCTCCCCCTCTTTTCCCCTCCTTTCTCCATTTCTCTCAGTCCTATCCAACAGTGATGACATCAATAACAACAACAACAAAAAAATAACTGCAACAATAAAACAACAAGGGCAACAAAAGGGAATAAATTAAAAATATAAAATACTGGGAGTCGGGCTGTAGTACAGTGGGCTAAGCAGGTGGCGCAAAGCACAAGGACCGGCATTAAGGATCCTGGTTCGAACCCCGGCTCCCCACCTGCAGGGGCGTCGCTTCACAGGTGGTGAAGCAGGTCTGCAGGTGTCTATTTTTCTCTCCTCCTCTCTGTCTTCCCCTCCTCTCTCCATTTCTCTCTGTCCTATCCAACAACGACAACAACAATAATAACTACAACAATAAAACAACAAGGGCAACAAAAGGGAATAAATTAATAAAATAAATATAAAAAAATAAAATACTGTGACATTAATAAATACTGGAAATTTGTATTTATAGTCAAATCATCATTTATGTGCTAACCATGATTTTCGTACAAAATTATGCTTTGCTGCCATCAAAGTAAAATGGAGGCAGTTGATTCCACTTCACAATACTTTATGAAAAAAATCATAAAGATCTTTCTTATTTGACTAAAATATTAATTAATCTACAATGCCACAGGTGGGTGTGTTATAAGTTTCTGTATTTCTGAGTCTACCTCTGTTTTCCTGTCAGTAGATTTCTATCCCCAAAGTGTGTGTTTGTATGTTATTCTTTTTTAAATTTTATTTATTTCTGAATAGAGACAGAAATTGAGAGGGGAATGGGAGATAGAGGATAGAGACAGAGAGACAACTGCACCTCTACTTCACCATTCATGTAGCTTTCCCCCTGCAGGTGGAGACGAAGGGCTTGAACCCAGATCCTTGTGCACTATATAGTATGTGCGCTTAACTAAGTGCAACACTACCTGACCTGCTGTGTGAGATTCTTTAACTGTGCATTGAGTATTATGTTGTTGAAACTAAATTCATATTATTTAAAATATAATGTCCCATAACTTTTTCATTCTTTATGCATCTTAACATATAAAATCTCAGGTAGATGGGTATGACTGTCTTATTTTCTACTGTATCTGAATCTGACTTTACATGACACACAAGAAACTGTAAATTTAAATGATGAGTGAATTTTATGAGACATACACATTTCCTTCCTTGGCATGAAGATTTACTAGTAAATTTTGTTCATTTGATGATTCCTACTGTGTCTAGGCTATGTGTCTTCAGTCAGTATTTAAAATTCTTGAAGGCAAAAGCAGCAGTGTGCATGTTAGAGAATTAGAAATGAGAGCAGTACTAAGCAGGGATAATAAGAGATTGGAACAAGAAAACTGAAGACAGTGAGAGACAGCCATATAGGTCTTTTTTTTTTTTTTTTTTTTGCCTTCAGGGTTATTGCTGGGGCTCAGTGCTATGAATCCACTGCTTCTGGAGATCTTTTTTTTTTTCCATTTTGTTGACCTGGTTGTTTTATTGTTGTTTTTGTTATTATTATTGTTGTTATCGATGTCATTGTTCTTGGATAGGACAGAGAGAAATGAGAGAGGAGGGGAAGAGATAGACAGACACCTGGAGACCTGCTTCACCGCTCTTGTGAAGCGACCCCCTGCAGGTGGGGAGCCTGAGGCTCGAACCCGGATCCTTAAGCAGGTCCTTGTGCACTTTGTGCCACCTGCACTTAACCCGCTGTGCTACTGCCCGACCCCCAGTTGTATATTTCTTATGTCCTGGGTAGGAAGGTGGATAATTCCATGACACACATAGGAGTTTGAAAATAAGTCCTTTTTCTTTTTAATTTCTCTGACAAATTTGACTAACTTGTGAGGCTTGGTGAAGCATGGGACTAGAACATTATTAGCTTCCAGTTTCCTAAGCACTCAGGAGAAAACCCAGCAAAAGTAACTGAAAGAGAAAATACGTCCACCCAAACTAATTATGTTTAAGTACTTAGATAAGGATTAAGTAAAAACTAGAGAAAAGCATGGGCTCATGGACTTCAGGAGTTATCAGACCTTAAGACATATAGCCAATATATTGCCTTCACGGACTTCCAAAATCAGGAACATAGCTTATAATAAGCAGAGTATCAGCAAGTATGTTAATCAAACCATGGGAACATAGGAACTGAGAATATTGTATGTTCTGTTTCCTTCATTAAACTCTAATGTCTTTGACATAATATTTGCAAGTATCTTGTCATTTTCTCATGAGGTTTACTTTCTTTTCATTCATTTGTTTCTTCATCACAGTCATGGCTTTTGCTGAGGACAATAAGATTTACTTTTGTTAGTAAAGGAGAAGGATATTTGGAAGTATTCACAGTTTTATCTCAGCTAGACAATCTAAAAGAAGGAATATTTTTGTCTGTTCCTACTGTGTTTGTCTACATAGAAGAGGATTTATGGGATATGTGTATATATTACCATTTTGATTCATGGAATGACTTGTGGCCATAATTATTTATATTAAGTTCATTGTATTCATTTATTAGAAGAAGAAAATGTGAGCTTTCATTTAGATTTTAGACAGTTGAAAAGAAACAATAAAAAAGCCCACTTTGATGGATCCTAACAGCAAAGAAAATTATAGTTTTTCTGTCCTTAATTGCAAATATTCAGAGAAGTTAAGATGCTTATGCACATACTTTGAAATTATCACCTGAAGCAGTAGCTATTATGCTGTTTTGTCAAGTGCTGCTTGCCTTGCATTTCTGATAAATTTGTAATACCTTGGACTTTGTACGAAGTCTTTGGATAGCTTGCCTTATAATCTTGGAAAATACTGCTATTCCAGATTTTATTTGGAATTTATTTTATTTTATTTCCTAGTTTGATCTTTTAGAATATAATGATAGAGAAATATGTCTCCTAGAAATGATTTAAGGCTAAGGATTTTAACTTTTTGTTTTTGTACCAAAAAAATACAAGATAAATGCAGGACAGATGTATTGTAGCATTTTGATTTTTTTTCTTTAGATAATAATTTTTAAATGCCATTTTCCACTTAAATACAATGTAACAAATATATACTTAATTATCTTGTTATAGTACATTAAATGTTTTTTCAACATTTCATAAAGAAAATATAAGTATTTTTATGAAAGGATGTTAAAATATAAAGCTGGAATAGAAAATCAGGCACTATTTACTACTTATGTTTGTATGAAAGCATAGAAGTGATTTTATGTAACATAAGAAATTCTTCATTAGATAAGATGAAATCTTCACTTTTCCTATGAATTTAAGGAAATCAGCATTTTCGTCCCCTTAGCATCTTTTACTTATGTTTTTCTGATGACAGATACAATTTTGAAAAAAGATTACTTGAGGTGTACAAATGGCTTATGTGAATTTGTGACTCCACAATTTTATCACTGATAGGGACAATGAGTGAGAGTAGTGCTCGATTTTCATATCTAGAGAAATAAGGTTCTGGTGATTATTTTCTATAATATATAAAGTCCAATAGGCATTCTGATTTATTAAAAAATCAGCATAGTTTTAATGCTCAGTTATCTTTTATAGTGGTGCTAGGGGTTGAACTTTAGGGCTCAGAATCTCAAGCATGAAAATCTATAGCTAAAACATTCTTACGGTATAACTCCTGCTTCTAGTACAATATATCAGTATTACAGAAACGCCTACATCTGAATTAACTTTCTATTTTTACTGTTTGTTATCCATTTTCTGAATTTCCTCCCTTTGTTTATATTATACAGTGGGAAGAAATTGGTGAAGTTGATGAAAATTATGCGCCTATCCACACATACCAAGTATGCAAAGTTATGGAGCAGAATCAGAATAACTGGCTTTTGACCAGTTGGATTTCCAATGAAGGTGCTTCCAGAATCTTCATAGAACTCAAGTTTACTCTACGGGACTGCAACAGTCTCCCTGGTGGCCTGGGAACCTGTAAAGAAACTTTTAACATGTATTACTTCGAGTCAGATGATGAAAATGGGAGAAACATCAAGGAAAATCAGTACATCAAAATTGATACCATAGCTGCTGATGAGAGCTTTACTGAACTTGATCTTGGTGACCGTGTCATGAAACTGAACACAGAGGTCAGAGATGTTGGACCTCTAAGCAAAAAAGGATTTTATCTGGCTTTTCAAGATGTGGGCGCTTGCATTGCTCTAGTTTCTGTGCGTGTGTACTATAAAAAATGCCCTTCTGTGGTAAGACACTTGGCTGTATTCCCTGACACAATCACCGGAGCTGATTCTTCACAGTTGCTTGAAGTGTCAGGCTCCTGTGTCAACCACTCAGTGACAGATGAGCCACCCAAAATGCATTGCAGCGCTGAAGGGGAGTGGCTGGTGCCCATCGGGAAATGCATGTGCAAGGAAGGCTATGAAGAGAAAAATGGCACCTGTCAAGGTAAGGATTTGCCTGCGCTTCTTTAGGGACTGTCTGCTTCAGTTGAATCATATTTATGTATTTCCTTCAATAATTATGAGCAAATTGACCTTTTACTTTGCTAATTTATGGAGATTTTTTTCCTCAAGTTTGATTTCTTTCTCCACAAAGTTAAAAAATTTCTGGCATGATGAAATATTTAATGTAATATTTTATCGGATATACATAATTAATACTCAGAATGTATCTTACTTTCACTGTAATATTTTATATTCATTTTGCTTTCAGAAGATATTTGAACATTCCAAGCCAAGAGACCAGTTTCTCTCTATGTAACTTTCTGCTACTTTACTTCTATTTTTTCTCCCTAAAGTTATTTTCTACTCTTTACTTACTATGTGGAATGCAAATACACATTTTAGATGGGATGCGTTTGGGCATGCTTTGAATTACTTTTAAAAAATATTCCAAAAAATTTAGTCATATAACCCCCCCCAGGAGGAAATATGTAAGCTGTCAGGATTTAGTTTACTGTTGTTTACTCATGATTACTGTTGCATGCTTACTTTAAAAAAAATTACTCGTCAATTTTATATGCATAACAGGTAGTGTCTAGGGATATAAGTGTGGACAGAACCAATACAAACAGTTTATTTCAAAGTAATTTAAACTGGAAGAATTTTTTCTGTTTCAATTTTTATTTTAATTTGAAACTTGATCAAGCATGCTTCCTTCTATATTTGAAAGTACCCTCATTTGCCATGTAGTGCGGTAAGTTATACATTTAAACGGGACAAGTTTTCATTGGTATTTTGGGACAAGATAGTACTTTATGCCAAAGTGACGAACATCTTATGAGGAATAAAGCAATTTTCCCTCAGAAACTTATAGACCTCTGTGAACCTGAACTTCTTTTCCTCATTATAATATGCATGCACTATATAGTTAGCAAAAGATAATATGTGTAAATTGGGGATAAAACCAAATACTGTCATGTCCCTTAATCTTACCTGGTAATTTCAAGTATATATCATTTTTTTCTACATTCACAATATAATTTGAAGCAAACTTGCTGAGGTTTGTTCAGGTTTGACGTTAGGTTGATTATACTGATAAAATAAAACTTTGGAAATAGTGTAAATATTATAATTATTTGCTTAACTGTTTCTAGATATAATTCCCAGTGTATTTAAATTTTGTTCCTCAGTCTAAGCCCATGATTTGTATCACTAAAATACCATCTATAATTATATTTATGGCTATTTTCCAAGCAAATCATAACTATAATTATTAGTTACATCATTTAAGATAATGATTACTGTTCACTTTAGTTCAAAACAGAGTGACATTTGACTTACCCAGATTGACAGAGAGCATAAAAGACCTCTGGATTTTGGGAGTGTAACTTTTTATTGTGACTGGGATTAAATCATTCTGTAGGTGTTTGTGGTGAAAATTTTATGAGGCAGTAGTGTTCTGATAGATTGTCTCCTTCTCAAGGTATGTATGTGAAACTGCATTGTAGAAAACTTGTAGAAAACTAATTTGAACTCTGCTTTAAATAATGCATTCATCACACCTCCCTATAGCGTACACAGACACTTATGTGGGGGTAATTAATAAAGGGTACGAATTACTAGTGTTCTATACAATTTAGTCTACATGAATAATGCCTTCCCCCCATGTGTATAAATGGTTATCCAGGGTTATCATAACTGGGGCTCAGTTATTCGCACTACAAATTCACTGCTCCTGGTGGCCACCCCCCCCAAACATGTTTTCTCTTTTTTCTTTCTACATATTCGATAGGAAAGAGAACTATTGAGAGGGGCAGAGAAGATAGGGAGAGAGAAAGATGCCTGCAGACTTGCTTCACCACTCGTGAGGAATCCCAGCTGTGGGAGTGGGGATGGGGGTGGAGGTTATGGTTGAATCTGGATCCTTGTACAGAGAATTATATGCGCTCATCTGGGTGTGCCACCATCAGGCCCCTAGTCATACTGATTTTCTTTATGTCTCCCAAAGGCAATTTGTTCACTTTCACTAATTATTTTATAATTCTACTTCCGTATTCTAGAAATTTCTTTTCTCTCCTTTTTCTCTGGCTAACAAATAGATCTGCCTTTTTAACACCCTTTCCTCAAAGATTCTGCCCATGATCTTTCAAAGTACTTCATGAGGTCAGGACTCTTTTATTTACTCATATATCATTCCTCCATAAAACTATTTAGTTGGGGCCAGGTGGTGGTGCACCTGGTTGAGCGCACATGTTACAGTGCGCAAGGACCCAGGTTCGAGCCCCTGGCCTCCACCTGCAGGGGGAAAGCTTCATAAGTGGTGAAGCAGTGCTGCAGGTGTCTCTCTGTCTCTCTCCCTATCACCCCCCATTCCTTCTCAATTTCTGACTGTCTCTATCAAGCAAATAAATAAAGATTTTAAAAAAAAATTAAAAAAAAACTATTTAGTTAGGATTTTGTACCTTCTTGTTAATTTATTATTTTATTAATAATTGTCTTCACCACCATTAGCCTTTTGAACACTTAGATGGCAGGGATAGAGTTAAGGAGCTTGAAGGAATCATGTTAAGTGAGGTAAGGGAGAAAGATGTATGTGAGATGATCCCACTCATATTCAGAACTTAGGGAATAAGAACAGAGAGGAGAAACATAAAGTAAAACTTGGACAAGTTCGGTGTATTGCACCAAAACAAAAAGACTCTAGGGAAGTAGTACCGGAGAGGGAGAGGCGTAGGCTGAGGGTGGGCTTTCAGGTTCTGATACAGGATAGTGGGCCTAACTTGGGGATGAGAGTGTTTTGCAGACACCTGTCTTGGTGAGATGAGCAATTGTACCCATGTGCCAGCAACTGTCCTATAAACCAATAACATCCCAATGACATATACATTTCTGGGGTGATTAAAAGCATTTCCCATATCAGTACTTGTGATCCCCAAACTCAAAGAGTAAATAAATAAAACAAAAAAGACAAGTAGAGAAGTGAGCTTTTTCATTTTTCTTTCCTTTTTTTTTATCAATAGAGAGAGGAGAAGAGAACTGGTTGGGGAAGACAGTGAGGTGGGGCCTGGTGGGCCTGGCTTGATCTCATGGCAAAGCGAGCACACTATGTGAACTATTTTGCAGTGAAATCAGATGAATTGAAAAGCAGGAACAGAATGACAAAGGCATAGCAGAAAACTATGCTTTAAAACTATTACTTTATTTTACCCTTGTATTTATCTGTTGAAAATCTAGGTAGTTCACAGAAATTGAAAGTCAGTCATACCTTTTAAACTGTTAAGCTGAAAACTGAAGGTACATTTATTGAAACAAATGTGATTGGCATATGGTAGTTTTTTTTTTTTAACTATTGTAAAAATACATCACATACTTAAATATTCAATATTTACACTTACTCTTTTTTTCTGTTATAGTCTAATGTTGGAATTTAATTGAAAAACTAAATACATTAAAATACACGAGAGTAAATTTGTTGCAATGTTTATCATCTGCTAATATTTACTATGTCTCTGCTATAGGGATATTTGCTGTCAGATCACAGTTAAAGTGACCTGATACACATGTCAAGCATGATAGACTTGACCCAAAGGCTTTTAGAGACTGAACCTTTAGGATTCAGAAAGCTAGGCTGCTCATTAACATATGGCTTCAATCCAAAAGACAACCAAGAAATGCATCAGGTGACCCTGTCCATTTAGCAGTCTGTACTCTGTCATCGTCATGCCTCATCATTTAACTTCCTTTAAGCAAAATTGACTAGGTTTCCCAGAACAATCTGTTTTCAATGAGGTAACACAACACCCTGGTATCTATTATATTAACTTAAAAGTATGGAGTGCATTTATTTTTCTAAGACTTGCTTACATATCTGAATTTTGCTATAATAAACTGATGTAAGTATACAAATTTACTTCTTTGAAACACTATTTTCAGAAACCAATAATGTGTTAAATCCACTTATGCAAGTATGTTTTCCTACTTGCTATTTATTATTATTTCTGATGAATTATGCTATTTTTCTCTCAAGAATCATGCAAAAAATTTTTGAGTACAAAATTGTTAGCAGAAAAACCAGTTTCATGTTTCTGCTTTTTATTGAAGTGAATGTGTTTGACAGAAGTAATTGAGTTCACATGAATCAAATGTTGCCTGCTGAGTTCTCTTGTGATTATGTTGCTGACTTAGATGCAAGGCAAGACCAATAATCTTCATCAGTTGCTAGTGGAATGAAGTAGTAATTTGAAATTACCCCTAGATAATTATAGTTTCACTTATATCAAATGGAGGAAAGAGATTTAGATTGTGGGTCATTGCCAAAACCAGTCAGAGTGAAGAAGGTATATAGTGCATGCTAAAATACAGGGTAAGGGGGTCACACGCCAAGCGCTGTAGAGAAAAAGCACTTATTAATTGTCCAACTGGGAGATGATTGCACAGCAAGGAAAATGTAGTGCAAATACTGAGTTCAATAAAGAGCCTTGATTCAGAAACAGTTACAGATACTGCAGGGAGTAGTATGTCTATCATTCATATTTCTCCTGCATATTTATGTTTGAAACAAAATTGGCTGGATCTATAGTGTATTAGGCACTTCTGTAATTATGCATTAGAGATTATAGATACTTTTAATTAGGCACAGTACCAAAAAATATCAAAGGGTTTGAATTTTTGGTACTATTTGGTATGCTCTTTTATGAAACAAAAGGAAACTAATTTTAATTTCAAAATTTTATCAAAGAATGTCAACGATGGGAGTCAGGTGTACCAGTGTTTATTGCATATGTGTGACCTGCTGCTGATAGTGCTCTCTAGGACACATAAGTAGTTGCTTCATCCATTTCTAGGTATTGCAGATGAGAATAATCTAACAGATTGGTTTTGTTTATTATTATTTTATTTTATTGAAGTAACTCCACAACATTGTATGTTTCAGGTGTGCACCTAGAATCAAATTATGTGCATAGTACAAGTTCACCACTAAAGTCCAGTGCTGTCCTTAGTCCCAACCTATATGTCCCCTCTTCTGGTGACAACTGATTGATTTAATTTTTATATATTTATCTATTTTTTACCAGAGAACTGCTCAACTCTGGTTTATAGGGGATTGAATTTGGGACTGTGGATTCTTAGGGATAAAAGCCTCTTTGCATAATCATTATCCTACTCCCTTACACATTTAATTGATTTAATAATCCAAAAGTTGTTATTTTCCATATTTTTCATAACTACATTGTCATTTTATTTTTTTTTTAATTTATTTATTGCAATGAGATAACCAGAGCAGAGCACTGCTTGGTTTGGTTTATGGTGGTGCTGGGGATTGAACCTGGGACCTCAGAGCCTCAGGCATGAAAATCTTTTTGCATAAGAAAGAGAACCACAGGATCAGCATTGAAAGGAAGCAAACCATACATTGATTTTTTCATTGTCTCTGTCCTCTTTGAACTGCTCTTTCTGGACTTTTAATAAAAAGTTACTGATTTTTGAGCTGGGGAGACAGCATAATGGGTGTAAAAAGGCTGTCATATTTGAACTCTCAGATTCAGTCCCCAGCACCATTATAAACTAGAGTCGAACAGTGTGGTGTTCTCTCTCTTTTGCTCTCTTTAATTAAAAACAAAACTACAAGTTATTTTCTTATACTTTGCCATCATTGAAGCAAAATATAGCAAAATGAACTTACAATTTTTTCTTTTTTTATTGCCCACTAAAAATTTATTGTGAATTGAATTATCTTTTTATTTTTAGATTTTTAGTTTTTTTTAATATTATAGAATTACATGTTGGCAGGGATTTGAATCCATACCATATCCACCACCAGAGTTCTGAATCTTCACTCTCCCCACTGTAATCCACCACTGTTTCCCTAAAGTTTTAGACATGGGCCAACCATCTTCTCTACAACTATCTGTCCACGTTTATACATAGTTGCCCCTTCTTTTCTGATTCACTCCTCTCTTTTCCTCTGTGCCATTCATGACATCATAACTACCTCCATATGTCCCTCTCCTTTTCCTTCTCTCTCTGGGTGCTGATGGAGCTGGAGTGCAGAGTCCTCTTATCTTCTTCCTATCACTTCTCCCTTGATGGGAGTATGGATCCAGGTTATTTATGGGGAGCAGAAGGTAGGAGTTCTGGCATCTGTAGTTGCTTCTCTGCTGATCATGGGCATTGACAGGTCTATTCATACACTCAGCCTGTTTTTATCTTTCCCTAGTGGACCAGAGCTCTGGAGATGCAAGGGTCCAGGACACATTAGCTTGGTGTTTGGAAGGTGGCTCAACCCAAGTTGAGACAAAATGGTTAATGAACTGGAACCAGAAAGTAGGATAAGAGCAGATAACTTACAAGTTTTTCTACTTAGCATTCCTAGGTGTACATGAAGCAATTTTAGAAATTCTTAGTATTTTGAAATTAGACTTGGACTTAGAGTTTCATTTTTAACATATTTTTCACTGTATTCCTATATTTTGTGTGGTATATAAATAGAATCATAATCATTGATTTTTTTTTTTTTTAGATAGAGATAGAGGCAGAGGGAGAGAGTGAAAGAGACCACTATACCAAAGCTTCCTTCATTGCAGTGGATACCAGTCTCAATCCTGAGTTGTAGATTTGTAAATTTTAATCATATGCAGTAGCAATGATAATGATGAAAAATAAAACAAATCTGTTTGGAGCCTTATCTATTTTTATAATTAATATATTTAGAATTTTGTGCTCTATCTGTACAGATTTATTTGTTATACTTCCTGCACCATTAGCCCAGAAATATCTACTTAATCAGTTCTGAAGTTTGTACAGAATGCTAAATATCTAAATGACTATTAAGAGTTTAACTTAATTTATATGTGTTTATGTGATTAATTTGTATGCTTCCTTTATGTGACTCACAGGGAAAAAAAAAGTCAGTGGTTGTTTCCCTAAACTTTATAATTTGTTGTCTTTATATTAGATTAAAAATTAGTTCAGGACTCATACCCATTATATTGCAGAAAAGAATGGAGCATTATCCCAGGCATAGTTCTTTCCAGAAAAGATATCACTAACTGTAGCAGTAGGTTATGCATTCTAAGCTAGCCATGATTTCATAACTGGCTTTTATTACATGGAAATGCCTTTAGATTCTTTATTATTTCTGGTCACGGTATGGGCCACATCTTATCATATAGTATTTGATTCTCATTGGTGTTAAATGCTTTGCATTTCAGGCTGGCTGGTAGGGATTCATCTATAAGAGCTGTAGAGATATTTTGATATACTTTGATCTCTTCTGAGCTTGAAGATATACTATGCATTGAAGCACTATTAAGGTAGAATTAAAAAAAAACAGGAAAGGAAAGAAAGAGGAGTCACAGATTGGGGGAAGTAACAATTAGAGCAAATGATAATTTGACTGATGGATAACTCCATTTCTTTGATGGAATTGTTAGCAGGAATCAGGGAGAATGAATGCTCCAAAGTTCCTGCTGTGTGATTGTGAGGGAATAATAATACACTTCTCCATATGCATAAGGCTTTTCCTCTGATGAATTCAAAGATCTTTGAAAGGATTCCATTAAGACTTTTTTTGTTAAATAAAGGATTGAACTATCAAAATTTTATTTTTCATTTTATGGATTGGAAGTCAATGTGATATGACCTCTTTGAATTTTCCTAATGCTCCCTTCCCTACACTCTTCAGCTTTATATCTACTAGACAGAAAGCAACATAATTACTTGTTCCTGTGAATGATTTCTTGCTATTCATCTGATGTCAATATTTTCCAATGCTAAAAGCTTCTTCTTTTCTTTTTTTAGAGCCAAACTGGTGTGTATTATTTATTTATTTAAAATTCTCTAAAAGTTTGTGTGTGTTGTATGTTTTACTCTTTTAGTGCAGGCATGATTTAACATGTCAACACTGATTTGCTTAACTGTGTTTGATTGTCTTCTATACTTAGCAAGAGGCATTTGCTTTTCAAGCATGCTACCGGTCAGTTAAATGAAATGTCACAACATTGAGAACTCCATGTTTGGTTACAGCAGTAACTTTCTTTGACACAGTCAGTGGCTACAGAATGCAGTGGGGTAGGAGAATTTAAACAATAATAAAATAGACTTAAGCCAGGTCTGTCCTGTTGGGAAGCTCATAGGAAGGCAGCAACTCATAACACTATTCAACTTTTGGGGTGGGGTGGCGTGTAGAGGGGGGAGCTTCACTCTTTATTCAGGTGAAAATGAAACTAAATCCAAAATAGAATCCCTTTTCCTCAGGGATATATATAGGGAAACATCTGTTAGCAGTTTGCTCAGAATAAAAGTTAAGGATAGTACTTAATTTTATAGTTTGATTTCTTCCATGTTTTATTGCCAGACCATGGGATATTTATGCTCTTAGTCCATACACATAACCTTAGAAACTAATCTACAGGAATTAAAAAAAAAAAAACTTCCCCCCCATATGTTTTTTTTATAATTTCAAAACCAAGATTGGATTTTAAAGGTTAGAAGCTCCATAAATTTTATATCTGGCAAATATAAATAAATAAATAACCCCCATCAAAATAAAACAACAAAAAAAAACAAAACAAAAAACATCAAACCCTCAGTACATGTCAGTTAGCTTTAAATACTGAAAAAAGGTCAGGGGAGATAGTCTTAGGCAAAAATGCTGGGATATTTTTATGAATGTTTATACTGACATTTTTGGTGTTGCTTCCAGCTTCTTGGGCATATTGAACACTAATGGAGAATAAGTAATATAGCAGAAAAACACAGATTTTGAGATAATCACTTATGGGTTGAGATTTCAGTTTCTGCACCAGGCCAGCTACAAGTGCCAGTGTCTTTAGGACTGATGAGGTTTTTGCATGTGAGTTATATGAGTTTAAGTGCGGAATCCCCCCCCCCCCACCGCGTGCCTCTTTTTACAGGGAAGTAAACTGGACCCAACCAAGCATGTTGCAAGTAATTAAGTGTATGATACTGGAATTGAGGCTCCATTAGTAACAAATTTTGTTCAAGAGCTGAATGAAGGGGAAATTAATCATTTACGGAAGCAGAGTTGAGTAAAAACTGAAGATTTAGGAAGATTTAGGAAAAACTGATGAAGGAGAAAGTCTTAACTAAGAGTAACTTGCATGAACAAGTTAAAAATTGGTAAGAACGTCCCATGATCACATCTCAGAACTTTCGTTGAGGAGAGATGGACCTTGTTCCTAGAAAATATGAGTTATCCAAAAGGAGTAATTTGACTTCTAAGTGGAGTTCATGAAATAATCACATGGAAATAATAAAGACCTTGCGGGTGGGCCAATAGCCCTGTAGAAGTAATAAAAACCCTAAGAAATAAAACTTAAGACTCTGAACACCTGAATTGTCAGGATAGCTTAGATGGCTGTTAAGGCAGGAAGATGAAGGATTGACATTTACGCGAAGACCTGCTATGTGCCAGTAATATTAAATGTTTTATTCACATTCCTGTCTTTTAAAACTTGACAGCTTTCTCTGAGCAGTGGTTTCTGGGACAACTGAAGCTCCAAGAGGTTAATTTGACTAAGATCACTCAAACTAAAACTAGGAAGTGGGAAACTGAAATCTTGGCCCATATGTGATGATGTCAAAGTCTGTGTTTTTCTGCTGTGTATTGCTTATTCTCTATTAGAATACAGTTAGTTGATTGTCACACAGTATTGCCACCTAACTCAGATTATGTCTGTGTTTTATTGGTTGTCTCTATTAGCTACATATCTTGCACACGAGACAGATATTATTTGAGAAAGACCTAGGACACACCAGAGTCCTCTAGAGGCAGTTTCATTTTTTACTTCAAGTTGAGGAAGTTGAAAGGCAATTTAAGGTGGCTTCTAGTGAACAATAATGTAAGGGCAGATAAATGAAATACACAAAAAAGTAAAATGTAGTGAGAAAAGCAAGGGAGTTTTTATTTTGGACACAAGAGGCCCTGCAGTTATGTTACAAAAATAACGAGCAGCAAATTAGAATTTGTAACTTGTTTTCTATGTGAGTGTACTAATGGAGACAAAAAGCCTTGTGGGATTGAACTAATCGGTTAAGAACTTCAATACAATTTTCACTTTTTCATTCTCCCATGCATATGTTACTTTATTTTACTGGTGTTCTAATATTGAAACAGTAAAAAAAGGGGGGAGCAGGCGATGACACACCTGGTTAAGCATACACACTGCAGTGCATAAGGACCCAGGTTCAAGCCCCTGGTCTCCACCTGCAGGGGGAAAGCTTTATGAGTGGTGAAGCAGGGCTGCAGATGTCTCTCTGTCTCTCTCCCTCTCTATATCCCCCTTTCCTCTCAATTTCTGTCTGTCTCTATCCAATAATAAATTAGTAAAAAAGTATTTTAAAAAACTTCCAAAAAAAAGTTAAGTGTCCTTTAGATTGTAGATGTGCCAAATTATTCTTGTGTGCCATTTCATTTGGAGATGGTGCAAGGAAATAACAACAACAACAACACCTGAAACGAATAATGTGATAAGGATATTTTCTCAGAATTTAGGCATGGGAACACTCTGTATCTCACTGAACTAGACCAGTCAAACTCAAAGATTTTCACCTAGAATCTTAAGACAACTACAGAAGTCAAGTGATTTTTCACAACACTCTACCAATTATGAAATTACACACTTTAACAGGTACTAATAGTGTTTCTGCCTTGGGGAGGCTTCTGTTTGGAAATACTTTCATAATATTTTTGACTGTGGAAGGTTGAAAAATGATAGAATGCAGAGCTAAGAAAACCAATATAGAATAAAAAGAAATGAGCAAATTTATCTTCATGAACAAAATAGCATAATTAAAATAATTATCTCTTCCCTGTAGACTGATGTAAATTAAACAATCAGCCTGATAGTAACAGCAAATGTCCTTATGTTCTAATGGGCAAAATATAACTGTTAAAGGGAAAATCAGTTCATATTCATATATTATTAGACCCAGCATATAACAGGTAGATAAAAACAATTTATTATAACAATAACTCTTCCAGTTTTATCTTTTATCCAGTTTAGAGTTATACTGGAGAAAACTAAGGCTGATGGAGATATACTATAGTTGCAGAGAATTCAGAATTAGTAACTGCAGATAGATTTGTTTGTTTTCAGTGCTTATTAATTTTGAGTAGACAATTACTATTCTTAGAGGACAAATCATTTTATTTTTTTATTTGAAAAATATAGGAAGCTCCATAGTTAAATGTATATGGAAGAAAAGTATCTAACCAACACTCTGTAGAAAAGGTCATCACATTGATGTAAAGAGGAAATAATGACTATTTATTAAAAAATTTGAATTCAAAGACCAGTATTTCATTTTAATTGGTGGGGTAGATCTCACAGTAATAATTTTTAAGTATTTTTTCCCCCCTTCAGGGGTTCAGCGCCCACACTGTGAATCTACTGCTCCTGGCAGCCATCCCCCCCCCCTATTTTAGTGGATAGGACAGACAGAAATTGAGAGAGGAGAGGGAGGTAGAGAGGGAGAAAGGGAAATACACCTGTAAACCTGCTTCAGGCTCATGATGTTGACTTGAACTTGAATCCTTGCGTGGGTCCTTGTGCTTAGTGCTGTGTGTGTTTAAGGGGGTGTATCACCGTCTGGCCCTCACAATAATTTTTTGATATATGTCTACTTAATAATGATAAAAGGATTATAGGTGAAGTAGTATAATATGTTGTAATATAAGAATTACATAAGTTAAAAATGTGGCTTACTTTTAGTGAAAATGTCTAAGTAAAATAATGACAATATTCTACTAATAAAAAGGTGGTGCCTTTATGTAATCAGAGGTAATTAAAAAGTTTATGTGTTAAATTAAAACTTTTTTTAATATTTATTTTATTTATTCCCTTTTGTTGCCCTTGTTGTTTTATTGTTGTAGTTATTATTGTTGTTGTCGTTGTTGGATAGGACAGAGAGAAATGGAGAGAGGAGGGAAGACAGAGAGGAGAAAAGATAGACACCTGCAGACCTGCTTTACCGTCTGTGAAGCGACTCCCCTGCAGGTGGGGAGCCGAGGTTCGAACCAGGATCCTTATGCCGGTCCTTGTGCTTTGCGTCACCTGCGCTTAACCCGCTGCGCTACAGCCCGACTCCCTAAATTAAAAGTTTATGTGTTTCATTTCTTTATATTACACATATGTGTGAAACCACCGAATAGTTGTCTTTCAGAGAAATGCAGGTCATTTTGTAACATACTATAAACTACATAGAAACGAGTATTTGAACATAAAAACAAAATTAAGGAATCTCAAGATATTATATCTGATAGGAAGAATAGAAAAACAAAAAAGTTGTAAAGAAGATTAAAAAGTATTATACATACGATTTACATATAAATGTATTATATAGAAATGCATCTAAGAAAGTCTTTCTTAACCTGTTCTTGTCTCACCGTTTTTTTATTTGAACAGCCTCTTTCCGTTCTTCCTTCCCTTACATACTTTTACTTTGGCTCATATGTCTATGGCTTGTGTATCTGGGTCTTCTTTATTGTGCATCTCCTTCTGAAAGTTAAGTTCCTTGTGTGTTTCTCTGAGGCACTCCTTTCTTTATGAGGCACTAAGGAATGAATTGAAGACCTCAAGTAAGTGTGTTATCTTTGAGTGACCTCATTGACCCAATTAAAAATAATGATCTACATACTTAGGTAAGGTGGGGGTGAAGAGGAGGAATGTCGGAGTGGCAAAGAGGCAGAGATAGCAAACCACTGACCATCCATGGAGAGTCCCATTTGGTGCTGTTTTGGGTGCTCCCAAGTGGTACTGTGGAATCAAACCCAGACCTATACATACTGCAAAGTATGCATTCTGCCCTCTGAGCCATCTCCCAGCCGCCATGATCCAAAGTGTAGATAGACAAGCAAATACTGATTGACTACTGATTGATATTCATTGTCTTAGAAATGCAGGAAATGTGTTTGCAAATTCAAGTTCACTAAGAAATCACTTTTCTCCTCATTCTCTTCACTCTTCTATTTTACTCATCCCTATTCTCCTTTCCATGTTATCTTTTTCTTGACAGGCAGAAAAATCTTTAAATTTTTCCAAAGATAGAAACTTTAAAATTTTTTATTGTTTTTGAAGTTAAATAATTGTCAGCGGTATTTTTTTCCATTTTGGGAGTTATAGTTATTCTAGTTGTACACAATAAAGGTAAAAATAAAAAGAAGTGATGTGTCTAATCAGTTTCATTATATAGCTTTACTTAAAAATATTTATGTATTTTTATGGGACACAGAATGGAGTAGAACAGGACTCAGATGTTACAAGCAGTGCAAGGGAACTGTACTATCTGAGTCACCTTCCTAGCCACAATAACATAGTTGTTATTGATGTTTAATATTGTAGACTTACAATGGCTGGTTACAGTAAATCATGTTTTCTATAGAATGAACAGACACATATTTATATGTAATTGTGCTCTTCAACAAATCTTAAGATTCCCCCCTGTGTTTTCCAAACAAGTTTTACTTGCTTTGATCATGGAGGCTGAAAGTTTTGTGTTTTTATTTATATTATATCATTTCTATTAGCAAAATGAATATATTAGGGTTGTGCAGTGGCGCTTTTGGTTAAGTGCATGTGTTACCATGTAAAAAGACCTGGGTTCGAGCCCCTAGTCCCCACCTGCAGGAGGAAATTTAATGAGCAGCGAAAGCAATACTGCAAGTGCCTCTGTCACTCTCTCCCTCTCTACCCCCACTTCCCTGTCAATCTCTCTCTGACCTATCAAATAAAATAAACAGTGAATATATCCTATATAGATTTATAAAGTACTGAGAAGTTTAAATTTTGTTGTTAATTAAAATTTAGTTGACAAATATTTTTTCTTGTTGAAGTATTATTTGACTTAGAAAAAGCTGAGACAACTCCCAGAGTCAGGTTAACCTGTTCATAGTTTTTTTCTCTAATAATTATATATTTATTATTAAGATCCCTTAACTTTGTGGATTTTGATTACTTCTACTTATACTTTTCATTCTCCTTTTCCAAATCTAAAAAAGATAGTCTGCCACTAACCTTTTGCAAGAGTTTTTTTTTGAAATAGATATTTGTTATTTATTTATTTATTTATTTATTTATTTATTTATTTATTATTTATTCTTTTTACTCTAGGGCTTCAATTTTCCAGGCTGCCTACTTCCTATACATTATAGAATCTTTCTATCTATCTATCTATCTATCTATCTATCTATCTATCTATCTATCTATCATCTATCTATGTATCTATCTATCTATTTCTCTATATGCGTAGAATCTATCTATGCACCTATCTATCTGTCTGTCTGTCTGTCTGTCTGTCTGTCTGTCTAATCTACCTACCTATCTATCTATCTATGGACAGAGAGAGATACTACAACTCCTAAGCTGCCCCTGGTGTGGCAAGGGTGAGTTCAAATTTGGTCACACACATGGCAAAGCAGCATATTATCCAAGAAAAGGTATTGCTTATTTTAAGTATGAATTTAGTAATTGCTCATAAAAGTATGATTATAATTGACATTTTCAACTGAGTATAGTTTCTTGCTTTTCAAGGGTTATCAAGACTGTCCAACTAACAGTGATTTAATCACAAAAGAGAGTATCATTATATTTTGCATATGTCGATGCAATGAAGCAATCTATGCATCAATTTATTGTAGCTAGTCCCATTTTATGTGTTTCTTATACCCATATAATTTATTTAATATTCTAAGAAGAAAATTCTTATCAATAAAAGTATTTTCATTCAAATCCTGCTTTGAGTTTCCCTTTCTGTTCTTCTTTCTCAACTTCTGTTTATGAGTAGGATCATCCCATACTCCTCTGCAGGATTTGACTGAATTTGGAGTAGGGAACCCAAGTGAAAAACCTGGGTTGAGGATGAGGGTGGATCTTCGGCTTCATGGGGCTAGGAAGGGGGTAGGATGGGATGGGACACAGTCTTTTTGTGGTGGGAATGGTGTTTATGTTCATGCCCATTAATTTTCAGTCGTATAAATCACTATTTAATTAATATGAGAGGGGAAATTGATTTAAAAAGTATTTTCATTAAATATAACTACAGGCACCTAATGAATTCTCATGGATTGATTATATATGAATATTTTAGTTGACCGTTGTGGCAAACAGACAGGCAATTTAATATATTTTATAATTTATACTGATATAAATGAATACTGTATGTGTATTCATTTGGACATATATAGATACATAGCATGTTATATATTATACAATATTTATATATCTAACTTAAAAACAGATACATGCAATTTTGTATTTTCATCATTCAGTGTGAAAAATTATTTTGACTATGCCTTTCTCATTTAAGAAAATCAAGCTTTCTATGGTGTGAAGGGTGATAACCACAAACCATAGGGAAAATATGCTGGACTACATTCAAATTAGCCTTATTGTTTCATAATATCATACTGGAGTAGAAGGTTAATTAGTACCATAGGCAATATGCATTATTCATCCCTGTAATCAAGCTTTTATTCTGCTGGGTCTTTATCAGCTACAAATTATTGTTCTTTTCATAACAAAACCTGATAAACTATTGTCATATTTAATTTTGCTGAACTCTATTGGTGATGCATACATTAGTTGGCACTTTAAATATTCTGAGTATGTCATTCCCATAAAAAAAATAAGATAATAAGATCAAAAGATAATGCCTTCTGTAAGTAGAAACAATTTTCAGTTGATGTATATAAATTATTATTGCTTTTGTAAGCTATTTCTATTTTTACTGTTCTCTGTACTCTATAGGAAAAAAAATAATTATGCCATGTTTGATGGCAGTAATTTTTCATTAAACAATTCCTTTAAAATAACTTTCCATATGTATTTATAACATTAGTATCTATTTGCATATCAGAATATGTCTGTTGACTAACAATTCAGTAAGAATTTCCATTGTAGGGGCCTGGTTAAGTGCACACATTACAGTGCACAAGGACCCAGGTTCAAGCCCCTGGTCCCCACCTGCAGGTGGAAAGCTTCACAAGTGGTGAAGCAGGGCTGCAGGTGTTTCTCTGTCTCTCTCCCTCTTTATATCCCCCTCTTTCTCAATTTCTCTCTGCCTCTAACCAATAACAGATAAACACTATTAAAAATATAAATAAAATATATTAAAAAGAGAAAAAAAGAATTTCCATTGTAGACTTAAAATAAAGAAAGAATATCTGCATCATATCTAGTTGCTTTATTTTCCTTCCACTTACATAAAGGTGACTAACATGGAAAAGTAGAAGTAATGGCAAGAACAACATGGAGATAATTATTATGTAATTTAAAATTTAAAGTTAAACATTAAGCTACAGCATGAAGCTCAATCTTGCTTTCCTTCATTCTATTGCTCTGCAGAGTTTTCAATAAACTATTTAATTTCTTATTTTATTTTCCTTTTCAGAAGTCAAAATAAAGATTATACACAAGCAAAACATCTGATAGTTTTAAGGCGATTTCAAACTTCCCTCTTTGCTTAGATACTCCACAAGCTATTTTCATACATTCTTTGCAATCTTTTTTCATCTGGAAATCAGTCATCCGACTACTTCAACTATAGCAAGGCACTTCAACTTAGTGTTTTTGTTTGTTTGTTTTTATAACTTGTCCATAATCAAATTCTCTTTCACACATCCCCATAGAATTCTTTCAGGTTGTCTTCTTTCTTTCTCTCTTCCTTTCTTTCTTTCACTCTCTTTCTTTCTTTCTTTCTTTCTTTCTTTCTTTCTTTCTTTCTTTCTTTCTTTCTTTCTTCCTTTCTCTCTCTCCCTCCCTTCCTTCCTTCCTTCCTTCCTTCCTTCCTTCCTTCCTTTCTTTATCTTTCCAATTGCTTCTCATTATAATACTCCAACATTAATTTAGTCTGTCCTCTAGAGGAGTTGAAAAACAAGAGAAAATATTTTACCAGTAAGGAAATTTAATTTTCACTTATACATATTTTTAATCTAATTTAGTTGGAGTCTAAAATACAAAATTGAAAATAATACAAAATGTAGTTAAACATATCTACTCCTCTGCCTTAGATAAATAATGGAAATATAGTATCTGGAAAATTAGTACTAAATTGTTTGCATTATGGAACTTTCTATTCACATTTATATTAGCATAGTCATAGTGATGGTGTCAATTTATTAAACTGTGTCTTCTTTCAGAACCCATTAAGGATTTGCATTTATTTATCACTTAATTTCTTAACTGAGAAAGATGTTTTAGTGTAATCAAAGTCTTATATAGTTGGAGTGGAGGTTGTTTCCAAAGTTTAATAGTGGTTGGCGATCGTAAATAATACAGTGAACATAGGCATGCACATATTTTGTCAGTATGTTTGTGTTCACACAAACACCTAGGACTGAATTGCTTCATGGTATGGTAGATCTATTTTTAATATTTTGAAAAAAAAAACACAATACTGTTTCCATAGTGTCTGAACAGATTACAATCCTTTTTTTCTCCACACCCTCACCAGCATTTGTGGCTTCTAACCTTGTTGTTGTAGGCCATTCTTACAGGTGTGAAGTGTTTTTTTTAAATTTATTTATAAAATAAAAAATATCAACAAGACCATAGGATAAGAGGGGTATAATTCCACACAATTCCTACTACCAGAGTTCCGTATCCCATCCTCTCCCTTGAAATCTTTCCTATTCTTTATTTATCTCTCTGGGACCAGGGTGATTATGGGGTGCAGAAGGTGGAAGGCTTGACTTCTGTAATTGCTTCTTTGCTGGACATGGACATTGGGAAGTCGATCCATATTCCCAGCCTGTTTCTATCTTTCCCTAGTGTGGGCAAGGTTCCGGAAGGGTGATGTTCCAGAGTACATTGATAAGCTTGTCTTCCCAGGAAAGTCAAGTTGGTGTCATGGTAGCATCTGAAATTGTTGTCTGAAAAAGCATTAAGATATAAAACAGAAAAAATTGTTGACTAATCATGAACCTAAAGGCAAGAATATTGTAGATGAAAATTTGGGGGTCTCCATTTTGGATAAAGCTAGTAGGTCTATTTTAGTTTTATTCCAAGAGTCACATGACTTTACTAATTTTTGCCTGAGCCCAACAGCTAACATGCAGGTGGACCAAAGATATTGTCTGGGGAAATGGAGTTGGAAATAGGACCAAAAAGCTTATCAGGGCAGAAAGTAGCTCCCAAATACGAGAAGACTATATAAGTACTGTAGACTTACTAACTGTAAACCCCATCAATTTGATCTGGGGCTTGTATTCAGCAGAGGAGCCTGTGTAACCTCTGTGTCCCTGTAGGTCTGACCTCCAATTCTGTGGTGATAGCTAGGAACATTCTAGGCTGCCCCCATTGCTGGACCCATCTTCCTTGAGTAGTAGAGTACATTGGCTCAATTTCTTCAGAGAATGGGGCAGTCCCTACCATTGTTGACACACATTGAGGGCAAGGTCCTGTATGGGCCCCCAAAAAGTATCCATTATGTTGTTCCTGATAGTGATGATGAGTGACAGTGCAGAGAGGGACAAGTGTGAAGTGTTACCACATTGCTGTCATGATTTCTCTATTAATAAGTGGTGGTGCACCTGTCGGCATTTTTCATCTCTTTCTAAAGGTTTCAGTTCTGACTGCCCCATTTTTTACTTTGGCTTTTGTTGTTGTTGCTGATAGTGATGAATTATAAGAACTCTTTGAATATTTTGGGTATTAGATATTTGTCTGATGTATGGTCCATGAATATTTTCTTCTATTCAGTAGGATGTCTTCATTTTAGTGATAGCTTCTTTGTTGAGCAGAAACTTTTCACTTTGATATAATTCCATTTGTTTGTTTTTGTTTATGCTCTCCTTGCCATTAAACTTAGATTTCCTGGGGCTTAGTGAGAACTCATTAGGTAGGAGATCTAAATCTCTTCAAAATAAAAATCAGTGAATTATGACCAGGTTTAGCAGTTCTTACATACACTTATCATCAGCTGTACGCTCTTTTGAAAACTTTCTCAAATATTAATGGAGAGAACTACATTTTTAAACGATTGTAGCAAGAATGCAATCTGTATTTCACAATCAGTATTTTCAAATTTCTAAATTATAGTCTTTAAATGAAAATAATGAGCATTATTTTTAGTCTTTGCAGATGTGTGTATCTTCATAGGTTAACTCAAGAAACTTTGTTGTTTATTTGACAGTACTATGCTAAAGATAGCAGAATTTATTATTTTAGTTTTTTTTTTTTTTTGCCCCATAAACACTAGTGGACTAGTGGTGGTAACCTCTGACTTCTCACAGGTAAGTCCAGTGTACTACTGCTGAACTACCTTCCCAACCACATTTTAGGTTTTAGGTTTTCTCAGTTGACAAATGATTACTTAGAGCTCAATTTTTTAATTTTAATTATTATTTTTTTATTGCCACCAGGGTTATTGCTGGGGTTTGGTATTATAAATCCATAGCTCCCAGTGACCATTTTTCCTTTATACATTTATTAGATAGGACAGAAAGAAATTAGGAGGGAAGGGGAGATAGATAGATACCTGCAGACCTGCTTCACCACTCAGAAAGCTTTTCCTGAGACTTTGCTCATGATAATATGTATGCTTAACCTGGTGTGCCCCTTTAAAAAGATGGAAGTAATTAACCTTGAAGTATAGTGACTGGACATAAGAGGTAATGGTATATTTGACCTCATAGAACTGGATAATTACTTTATCAGATGGGTAATTCAATGAGTACCAAAAGTAATTACATTCTTAATATTATAATAAAGAAATATTTTGAAAAATTTATGAGACATCAGTTTTGTATATCAAAATAATGTAAACATAGGCTCATATTTTAATATTCTCATATCCTGTCTTGCAATGAAACTTTATGTCATCTAAATGTCATAATTCTGAAATGGCAAGTGACAATTTAGTCAACACTGACAATGATGTAATTAATGATTTGAGAGAATAGAAATTCCATGTTCTTAAAACAAATACTTATCTAGTACTTTTATATTGATGCAAAAAAATTTCTGTAAGATTTTTTATTAACCTTTAAAGTTTTAAAGTATGGAAAAAACACCATACCTGATAACTACAACATATATTTCACCTTGCTATTATTCTTAGATTAACATTTGTAAAATGAGATAGTTATTTCCCCCTTTTAAACTGTATATTCTAGAGCAACAATTAATTGATTATGTTTACTACAGTATGTGATTATTTCTGAAAATATATTCTTTTCTTTAATCAGAGCATTGCTCAACTCTAGTTTATGGTGGTGGGGGATTGAACTTTGGACTTTGAAGCCTCAGGCATGTGAGTGTCCTTGCATGACCATTATGCTATCTACCCCCACCTTGAAAATATACTCTTACTGTACCTGAATACATAAAAGATAACATATTTGCATCATTCTTCTCTCATATTTTCTGTAGTTTGCAGTCAATTATTTTTTACTAATTTTTTTTACTAACTCTTGATATTGAATATTGCCTAATGACTCGCAGTAAACCTCAGGGTCATGTTTCCTAATGCCTTCTTTCTGTCCCTTCTTATATTAGAAGTAGTCAAACAATATATTCATACTCAGTTGAAGAAAGTAAGAACTCCAATAAGCATGATTTTATTTTACATTATTTCTTTAAATGGTGGAAGTCTGTGCAAGTTTGCATTCATTAACTACCACTAAGATTTCTGCATAGTATAGTTATTAATGGTTCCGTTCATGCAGAACATGTGCAGGTGTGAATAATTGTCTGACCTATATATTTATCTACCTCTGCTGCCTGAGAGTCCCCAGGCCTGATGCATCCTGGTTCCAAGATGAACTGCAGCAGTTTGAATTTCTGCTTCAAATAATAACAATGGAGGAACAAAGTACTACGATTTTCATATTTGTGCCTTCTTGATTTTCTTTCTCCAATGCATGTTGTCTGTTACTGACTCTCATGGGGCAAAGGAAGAAGCAAAACAGCCCATGGTCACCCATTTCCTGAATGAAAAAAGTGGAAAAAGCAAAGCTACCAATTATGTAAGTGATAGAGCTGTTATGTTAAACATCTCACATTGGTTATAGAGTTATATAAGAACCTCAGTAGATAGTCCAGTAGGCATTTGATTACACATTTTGGAGTGGTGTGGAGACTAGAGTAAAAGATAATAACTAGAGATATAAATGAAATATAGATACATTGTTATATTAAGATATTATAGGAATATATTTTTGTGTATAAAATTAATTGAAATTAACTTGTATTTGGCCGTTCAGTAACTATTAATTTAGGCTAATTTAAGTACTAGATATTCTATTACTAACAAAATAAAATGAAAAAAGAACAAAAGCTTTCTGAATTTTGGATATGATTTCTGCTCTAATTGGTAACATTACAAGGCTAGTGTAAAAGAAATGTGGTAGAAATGTATAAGGAAATTTTAATTTTGACACAAACATTTGTGTTCTATACATATGACATTTTTTACTTTAAATTTATTTTAAAAAGGAGACATTAACAAAACCATAGGATAGGAGGGGTGCAACTCCACACAATTCCTACCACCAGATCTCTATATCCCATCCCCTCCCCTGATAGCTTTCCCATTCTTTATCCCTCTGGGACTATGGACTCAAGGTCATTGTGGGTTGCAGAAGGTGGAAGGTCTGGCTTCTGTAATTGCTTCCCTGCTGTACGTGGGCATTGAATGGTCGGTCCATACTCCCAGTCTGCCTCTTTCTTTCCCTAGTAGGGAGGGTCTCTTGGGAAGCTGAGCTCCAGGACACATTGGTGGGGTCATCTGTCCAGGGAAGTCATCATGCTGGCATCTGGAACCTGGTGGCTAAAAAAAGAGAGTTAACATACAAAGCCAAACAAATTGTTGAACAATTATGGACCTAAAGCCTGGAATAGTGCAGATGAAGTGTTGGGGGGTACTCACTGCAGACTATTGTGTACTTTTGCTTTCAGGTATATGTTTTGCCCTAGTTTATGGATACGTGTGAACATATGCTCTATCTCAGGGGACCTGGTATATATCTACGTTTTGGGACTCTGTTAGGAAGTGAAGCATCTGGAATGGAATTAGAGAATACTATGAAAGGAAAGGTCTCAACTGAGTAATGAGGCTGAAGGGTTATCATTGCACACTTGAAGTTTCTGGACACAGTCTTAGTTGAAGTATGCTGAGGTGGTACATGTTGCTTTGATTAGGTTGTGATCGGCAGATGCAATATTATCTGATATGAATTGAGAGAAGCATGCAGGAAAGTGCACCCCACCCTAAGGTTCCAGGACTGGGGGAAATATAGTCTCTATAGTGGAAATGTGAGGTTCCTGCTGTCTTAGGGTTCAAGAAGACAATGGATAGTTATTGTTATCATCACATTATTTGGTAATTGGGTTAACTTTGAAAAATCCCTTTGTTAGGATTTGCTGTATAATACCCAACATCTTGTGGGTACAACCACCAGCTGTGCCACTGGTTGCTTCTGTTCTCCCTGGTCTAGGCTTTTGAGAGAGTCAACATATCAAAGACTCAGCATTTGTGCTTTAAAAAGTTTGAGACATACAATCAATTTCCCCCCTCTCATATTAATTAAATAGTGATTTATATGACTACAGTTTAATAGGAGTGTACATAAACACTATTCCCACCAACAAAAGACTGTGTCCCACCCCCCACCCTCTGCTGCCCAGGGAAGCCGAATGTCCACCCTCCCCCTCACCACAGGGTGTTTACTTTGGTGCCCTACTCTAGATTTAGTCAAATTCTGCTTTTAGTTTCCCTTTTTGTTCTTCTTTCTTAACTTCTGTTGATGAGTGGGATTATCCCATACTCATTTTTATATTTCTCACTTAACATAATTCCTTCTAGCTCCATCCAAGATGATAAATTGATTTTTTAAAGTTTTGAATGAATTTCTGATATTTTAGAGCCTAGGGAGCTAATCCTATTTATTTATAATGCACTATTTTTGTGTAAAATAAAGACTTAATTGTAAGTACGAATTTATTTCAAACTAATATATAAAGAATGTTAAATGGAAAAAACTGTAAAAATTGCTTTAGACTAAAGTAAATAAATTGAACTTAAATTATAGTTATATAAGTTCATTGACATCGAGAGTCTTTTGCTGCTGTATTTTCTAAACATCATTTCAATTGCTTAAGGAGGTTCAGTGGATGCATAGTAAGTCACTTTATATGCCAATAGCACAGATATATAATATAAGAGAGTTTAAAGTTTTTAAAAGTATGTAATTGCCACTGATCTAGAAGAGTTTTTGGGGAGTCGGGCGGTAGTGCAGCAAGGATAAGTGTAGGTGGTATAAAGCGCGAGGACTGGAGTAAGGATCCTGGTTCAAGCCCCTGGTGCCCCACCTGCAGGGGAGTTGCTTCACAAATGGTGAAGCAGGTCTGTGGCTGTCTATCTTTCTCTCCCCATCTTCTGTCTTCCCCTCTTCTCTCCATTTCTCTCTGTCCTATCCAACATCGATAATAATTACTACAACAATAAAACAAGGGCAACAAAGAGGAATGAATAAATAAATAAATATTAAAAAATTAAGAAAGCTTTTGAACTCAACTACGTAATTATCACATGAATGAACATAGCTGAGATTAGAATTAAAGAGGATAACTTAGAAATGTTGAAATTCAGGAGGTAATAATGGTCTTTTACAATATGAATTTTAATATAAACTTTGAAATAATTATATACTAGCTAGTACAGTGTTTACTTTTAAGTGACTAAGTTAAAACTGTAGTTATGAAAAATTAATTGAAGTTTTAGTTCAGAGAATAAAATAATTTTTATAAAAATATACTTTATCTTCAGACACGAGTTTTAGCAAATGTCTTTTATTAGTCTTTTGTTGGAAAGAAAACACATATACACATATTCTATTTAGCAACAGTATTAGAAAGTCTTATATGTATTCAAGAAAAAACAAAAATTTCTTTTTCTATTTCTGTGGCACATAAAACTCATCTCTTTCTGTATGAAGAAAGAATGTCATTCAAACTGATGGACATCCAGCGGAGTGGCAAGGGACTGAACATTTGCATCAAGTATGAAGTCAAGTTCTGAAGTCCCGGTGGTGCTACTCCAAATGCTCGCCTGTCGCAACTTCACAAACTTTTCTTAAGTGTCTAGGGTGAGAGGTCTCCTGAGAACAGAGTTATAAAATAAGTGACTATCGTAAGAAATGAGGAGACTAGAGGAAAGCCCCGCAGTGAGCAATAGTAAGTTTTAGTTTCACATCTATGTCATATTTAGATATGTGAATATATATGGTATAGGATTTAAACTACAAGGTAAATCAAAGCTGAAAAAGGTTTAAAAAATGAATAGATGGAAACAGATATTCTATTTGGGTGGATGATAATTACATATCACAGATAAATTGTACTTATGGTTGGTTATACACTATCATTTTCCTAAAGCTCTGCTCTAGGAGTATGAAACAAGTAGTGGTGTGTGGTAGCTATTCTATGTGTTAATAGGGTTTTAAATCACACACACACACACACACACACACACACACACACACACACACACACACACCCCACTCATACATACTCAGTGAGGGAAAGGAGAGGTCATCCAGTTTATGTGAGAAAATACATCACAATACTACTGTTTATAGAGTGTTAGGGGAAATTTTTGAGATTCTGAAGAGGTATTTTCAAACATTTAGGTTTATTTGTTAGTAGTTTTTTTTTTTCCTAAGGAAAAAATGAACATGAGCCCTTGTCAAGTCGTAGTTCTTCCTTCCCCTGTGCACCTGTCTTCTCGTCCAGGCTGAGGAAACCCTGACCAACTCTGACCACAGGGACACCCGTTAATAGTTTTTAAGTAAGCTAACACTTTCTTTTCAGTAAGGGAAGTTGTAAGTAAAGGATCCAGATACTTTCTGTATTCTAACAGTGAGTGGTGAAGAAAAGGTATATTGAGGGACAATCAGTGGGAGATAAGTCCATATTTTCAATATCGATCATCTAAGGGTTTGAATAATAGAGATGCTATTATATATGACCTACACATTTCATTGGAAAATAATTCTTTCTGTTAATTATTTAATGTCATCTTCTTTTCTATTAAATTACAGTTTGTAAGTGATTTATGTTGACAGCTTACTTTTAAAATTGCCCAGTTATTAAAATTTTTCTTAGGTCTCTACTTTGCTAGGACTAACGGTTGATTTTTCCTAATGTAGAACTTACCTCTTTAACCCCATGCGAGGTTCTGTAGCTTGTATCTAGATGGGAAACACTGCAATAAAATGATGAATGTCAAGTACAAAAGTTTCTCTAACTATTCTCTTCAACTAAAGGTGAGAGACATCAGAGAACTCACCTCATTCATGTTTTAGGATTTTACAGGCAAAGTCAGTTGTGAATGTGTTGCTACAGAGGAGTCATTATCCCTTTAGCATGATTTGAGCATTTTACCACTACGTTTAGTGCTCTCAACTTTTCTCTGTCCTATACAATACAGAAACATATTTAAAAAAAAGTGAATAAATAGTACATCAGCGGTAGTGCAGCGGGTTAAGCACACGTGGCGCACAGCACAAGGACCGGCATAGGGATCCAGGTTTGAGCCCCGGCTCCCCACCTGCAGAGAAGTCACTTCACAAGCGGTGAAGCAGGTCTGCAGGTGTCTGTGTTTCTCTCCCCTTCTCTGTCTTCCCCTCCTCTCTCCATTTCTCTCTGTCCTATCCAACAAAGAAAACATCAATAACAACAATAATAACTACAGCAACAATAAAACAACAAGGGCAACAAAAAGGAATAAATTTAAAAAAAAGATTTTCTTTAAAAAGAAGTTCAAGTCTACCTTGAAGAGTCATTGTAGTAACTGCTATTACATAAAGTATAAATGAGGTTGGAGGACACACTATTTTAGTTTGTATTCAAGTTGCCTATACAAAAAGGATTGTCATAATATATACCTTGGTGTCTCCGTACTGGAAGAAGAGTTAGGAAGTCTGGGGGGTCGGGCTGTAGCGCAGCAGGATAAGCACACATGGCATGAAACTTGAGGATCAGCGTAAGGATCCTTGTTCAAGTCCCTGGCTCCCCACTTGCAGCGGAGTCAAGTCGCTTCATAGGCGGTGAAGCAGGTCTGCAGGTATAAAGCAGTCTATCTTCCCCCCACACACCGTCTTCCCCTCCTCTCTCCATTTCTCTCTGTCCTATACGGCAACAACATCAAAAAACAACAACAGTAATAACCACAACAATGATAAAAACAACAAGGGCTGCAAAAAAGGGAAAATAAATAAATAAATACATATATTTTTAAATAAAGAAGTTAGGAAGTCTATTTTAGGTATATTCTAAGAGACTCATAACTTTACTAATTTTTGCCTGAGCCCAATAGCTAACATGCAGGTAGGCTAAAAGTATTGTCTAGGAAGATGGTATTAGAGTTGGGAATAGGATTAGAAAACTGGATCAGAGCATAGAGAAGCTCCCAAATATGGGAAAAGTATATAAGTACTGTTAACTATAAACCCTATCTATTCATATTTAGCACAAGATCCTGTGTAACTTCTGCATCACTGTTGGCCTGAGCTCACATTCCATGGCCATAGATAGGAGCATTCTAGGCTGCACTATTTTCAGGACCATTCTTCCTGGAGTGGCAGAGTATGTTGACCCAACCTCTCTTCAGAGAGTGGGGCAGTTTCTACCATTGTTGTTCTACATTAAGGGCAGTGTCCTAGGGGCCCTAACGAGGGTTTATGATGTTATTCCTGTTGGAGATAACCAACCAGTAATGGTAGAGAGAAGGATCTGTTAGAGGTCTATGTCCAATATATCTATGGGAACTCCTAGGACTCCCTGACTATGGCCCCAGATAATGGAGTTGACTAGTAGTAACTAAAAGGGCCATCATTAAAGTGTGCTGGTCTCTTGCCCTTATCCAGTTTTCATAGTTCTTACTTTCTCTGATAGAGTTAGAGTTAGAATTATTGAAGGAAGTGAAATAGAAAGTAGGTAAGGACTGTATGTAGGTCTAAGTAGAAAATATTCACCACAGAAGAGATCCAAAAGGCCGAGAAACACATGAAAAAATGCTCCAAGTCTCTGATTGTCAGAGAAATGCAAATCAAGACAACAATGAGATACCACTTCACTCCTGTGACAATGTCATACATCAGAAAAGGTAACAGCAGCAAATGCTGGAGAGGGTGTGGGGTCAAAGGAACCCTCCTGCACTGCTAGTGGGAATGTCAATTGGTCCAACCTCTGTGGAGAACAGTCTGGAGAACTCTCAGAAGGCTAGAAATGGACCTACCCTATGACCCTGCAATTCCCCTCCTGGGGATATATCCTAAGGAACCCAACACATCCATCCAAAAAGATCTGTGTACACATATGTTCTTGGCAGCACAATTTGTAATAGCCAAAACCTGGAAGCAACCCAGGTGTCCAACAACAGATGAGTGGCTGAGCAAGTTGTGGTATATATACACAATGGAATACTACTTAGCTGTAAAAAATGGTGACTTCACCGTTTTCGGCCGATCTTGGATGGACCTTGAAAAAATCATGTTGAGTGAAATAAGTCAGAAACTGAAGGATGAATATGGGATGACCTCACTCTCAGGCTGAAGTTGAAAAACAAGATTAGAAAAGAAAACACAAGTAGAACCTGAAATGGAATTGGAGTATTACACCAAAGTAAAAGACTCTGGGGTGGGTGGGTGGGTGGGGAGAATACAGGTCCATGAAAGATGATGAATGACATAGTGGGGGTTGTATTGTTAAATGGGAATCTGGGGAATGTTATGCATGTACAAACTATTGTATTTACTGTTGAATGTAAAACATTAATTCCCCAATAAAGAAATAAATTATTAAAAAAAGAAAATATTTGATAGAGTACTTTATGATTTCTTTTTTTAGGTCTTTCTACTTGCTTGCTGTACTTAATGAGTCATTATAGACTATTGTGCATTTAAGATATATATTCTCTCCTAACTTATGGATACATGCACACATGTGCCCTATCCCATGGGCCGTGACCTATATCTAGGTTCTTTAACTTTATTAGGAAGTGCACCACCTGAAGAGTCCTATGAGCTAGGAAAGGTATCACCAGAGTAATGGAGCTGGAGGGTTGATATCACAGGCCTGGCATCTCTGGATACAGCCTGGAATGAAACATGTCAAAGTAGCACTGATTTCATTGATTTGGTTGAGATCAGCAGATTTAGTATCAAATGACATTTTTGAGAAGAAGCATGAAAAAAATAAGCAAATCTCCAGAGGTTGCAGAACTGAGAGAAATATGGGTTTTATATAGAATTAGGAAGGTTCCTTACTATCTTAGGTTTTAAGATGGCAATAGGTAATTATTGCTATAACCAAATTATTTAGAAACTTGGTTTACTTTGAAAATCTCATGGTTAGGGTTTACTGTACCATGAAAGACCTTACCATGATTTATGTCATTTAATGTTATTTACAAATAACTATATTGTATATAGTGACAAGACCAGCTGCTTCTGATGTCTCTGGTCTAAGATTGTAGGTGATTTAATATTTCAAAAAAGTTATTATTAGAAATGCATTATCAATTACACCCAATGCTTAAATTCAATCACTTTACGAATTTGAGCCTTGAGTGCTTAGATTAAATTATGATTATAGTCATAACTGAAGTCTATGCATTAAAAAGCTTCTGGCATTCAGTCTGTTTTTTACCATCTCATATTGATTAATAGTAATTTATAAGACTATACATTAATAGGACTTTATATTAACACCATTCCCGCCAGCAAAGGTCTATGTCCCTACCTCTCTCTACCTGGCTACACTGGAGCTGAAAATCTACCCTTCTTTTCTCCCTAGAGTTTTTTACTTTGGTGCAATTCTCCAAATTCAGTCTAATTATACTTTGTGTTTCCCTTTCTATTGTTTTTTCTTAACCTGTTTATGAGTGGGATCATCTCATACAAAAAACATGAATCTTTTTAATTAATTAAATTATTTAATTAGATAGAGAGACAGAGAGAAATTTAGAGTGGCAGGGGAAACGGAGAGAGAAAGAGAGGAAGAGAAGCACCTACAACCCAGATTCACTACTCCTGAAGCTTTTCCCCTGTAGGTGTGGACCAGGGGCTTGGACCTGGGTCCTTGTGCACTGTGATGTGTGTGTTTAATCTGGCACACCACTCCCTGTCCCCCCTCCCATCAATTTTTAACCTCAAAATGTCGTTCACTGACATAGTTTGACTATCAAAGAGCACTTGAACATTTGCTTCTTGTTATGAGCTCCCTCTTATTCTGTATCTTTTCCTTAATATCTAATCTATTCAGAAAGCTTAAATTTTGTTATCATTGTTGTTAGCTGACCTGTGGCAATATGATAGCTGTTTAAAATATATGTTTTTGTTATGGCAGGAGTAGTGGCATTGACATGTTCTAGTCATTTCTAGACCAGGTATTAACACTTAGAAAAGGACTAATATTCATCTATTAAAATTACTTGTTAAAAAACATTTTTGTCCTGCCTTAATAGCATATTAAAGTAAAAATTTTCAAATTTTGTCTCATTGATAAGGCATAATAAATGCACAAATAGAAGTTTAATGGGAGTGTGGATATGAGAAGCCTGAATGTGTTACTTTTATATGAAATACATGAAACTTACAAGAGGAGGTATATATATGAGAATATGTTTCTTAGACTTTTCATTTAAAAAGCAAACCATTATAAAAAAACGTGTTGCAAAAATGTCTCCCCCAAAAAAATAATTTTACTGAGGGAATAATAGTTTACAGTACATTTATTGAAACTCTGTTTTCCAAAACAACCACTGAATATTTTACATGGTCTATCTGATGCTATAGTTTTGGTAGAAAACACAGTTTATAATGATTAGTGTGCTGTCAGTTTCATTTACCCTTAATAAAAGGTATAAGAAGTGCAATATAGACAAGCCTTGCAATGGGAAGGATTAGGAATTGCCAACTGGCAGATGTTTTTTGCAACCTTGAGGCTTTAGGGCCCACTCAGAACCACTGTTGAATTAAAATGGAGTAGCACCATGCTGTCTCTTTGGATTTCTATAAAAAAAAAAGAATGACAGGAAGAGAGGGGGGGGGGAGAGAGGGAGAGAAGAAGGAAAGAAAGTGGGTAGGTGGAATTGAAGAAAGGGCATGAATTTGATTTAGCAAATTGATTACTATTGGCAGTACAGCCTTAATTCTTGAAAATGTTTGTAATGGATAGGTGTTTCAGAGGAGTCTTAAATTTCTTACAGTGGATTTTTGTGGATCCCTATGAAGTATCACTTTGTGAATTGAAATTGAATATGAAGAGTTATAAGTAATGCCTTGCATAGTATCTATATATATCTGCTAGAGAAAATTGTGTGTTTAATATACATTGCATTTTAATCCATTTGGACTGTTATTATATTGTATCATGTACATTGAACATCTTTGTTGCATGAGTGGAATTGCTAAATAGAAAGAACAGACCCCATTGTTTTCAATGTTACATAGTCATGAGGAACATAGGGGCTGGAAGCTTTTAATCATCATATTTTCAAGTTGTAAAAATAAAGCCCCCATAGAGGGGATATTTGCAAATGATAATGAAATTATGAATGACATGTCTGAAAGGATATTTTAAAGGAAGTAAAAAATTCAAGATTAAAATCCATAATTGACTAAAATCATAACGTTTTTAGCAAATCAAATGTGAAGACATGATCTGGAAAAAATGATATAGAAATGATATTTTTATATCATTGTATTAAATGGCTAATTATTTATATTTCATTTGTTGATACATGGCTACAATTTCTCTTCTTCCTGTGGTAGGTATCTGGAAGTAATCTTTTAACTATGTCTTCAAGTAAAATAAGACTAAAGATACTCATAATTTATTTGAAATTATAAGTTCACAGGGTACTTTAAGTGCTATCAGCTATTTTCTTACATTCTGTTTCTATTTTTACATCTAAGGTAAACCAACCATTTGAGATTATCTATGAATATACTTTCACTTTAAAATGTATATTTACTATAATTTTATATTAGGTAGCATTTGAAAATTATTTTCTTCTAAATTTATTGCATTTGTAAACTGCTACTGTATCACACATAGAAAGTTTTATAAATTTGATGAGAGTAGAATATTACTTGAGGAGATAAACATCATAGAGTTAATATACTCCTACATTTTTACATCTAATGATTGGCTAGATATGTTGTGCGATAATAAGGTAAATTGAATTCTGACTTGGAGCCAAGTAAAAATTACTTAAGATTATGTAATTATGCTTTTGCTTATTTTCTCTGGAACAGATAATAAGTTAGTAACCTCTCTTTCTTCTTCTAGAGTACAAGTTTGTAAATTAAACATCTTATCAATGCTCAAAAGGAGATTGAAGTAACATGGAATTGAGTATAGTTAGCTCAACAGTTAAAGTACATTTATTCTAGGATTGCTAATGAGGAAATTTTAGTCAACTAAAGTTCTAACTCTGTTCTATTTAGCATATGGATCACCACTGATATTGTACCTCATTTCCTGAAAATAATATGGGGAGATGTTTTATAAAATGTTTCCTTCTTGAAGTGAATTTTTAAGGAACCTTGTGAAGTTGAAATAACTAGAATAAGTTTGCAATTTGACAGTTATAGTAGTGAAGAAAGTCACTGTCTTCAGAAAGTGAAAACCATTTTGGTATGTATATATTCTGTGACCCTCTTGCATAATGAAGCATGAATGCATATGCAGCTGAAAAATTCCCTTATGAAATTTTTATATAATTTCCTATGATACTATCTAAAGTTTTCCCCTGAATTAATATGAAATTTAGTTTTAAGGCTGGTTAACATATTGCCCTCCCCTTTTTTTTTTCATCAGAGTACTTCTCAGCTCTGACTATTGGTGGAGCCAGGGTTTGAACTTCTCATTTGCAAGCCACTAGTGCAACAGCAATGCTATCTGGTGGACCCCCTCCCCTCTATAACTTGAGAAAATTCAGGGTACTTTAAGGTTTACATATATTTGTTAACATAAAAAGTTCTATTTTAGAACCCAAATGATTTCCTATGTATGTAGGAAATACAGTTAAGCAGCATGCTATTAAAATTTAAACCATGGTTCAGGAGATTTCTCACTCAGTAGAGCCTGTATCTTGCCATGTAAAAGGTCCTGGTTTCCAGTTCCGGTACCATGAAAGGAGCAGAAGGTGATCCATAGAGTGTAGAATGATGCTGTGCACTCCCTCTCTAAATTAAAAGGAATGAATGCTGAATGCTGCCTAGTGGCATCACATGTGTGTGAGATCTTAGATTCATCCACTGGCATTACACACACATTAAGAGGTTAAATTCACACAACTTCTATTACAGTCTTAACGCACATGCAAAAGTGGCACTCCTTCTTAGTTGTAAACCTTTAGAATTTATTCATGTTAATTTTCCTAAGCTATTGCTGAAATAAAAACAAAGAATTAAATACTCTTGAAATTATGAACTTCCAATTTTTAATGGACTGTGGTTGATAAGTCAGTTCTATTACATCTTTGGTATAAATTCAATGCTGGTAGATATATTTCATTGGAGAAATGACAGCCACTGACTTGCAATTTGACTTATGATTACTAATGATCAGAAGAATCAAAAGCTCTGTCCTATTTAGTTGAAGGTGCTGACATTCAAATAACCACAAGTTAACTAGATTACATTTATTGATCAGGTTAATTCTGAATATTGTCAAATTGGATGGTAACCGGAAATTTCTTATATCCCAGTGCGAGTTCAGAGACTACTGCTGAGAGCAACAACACAATTCTTCCTGAGCATTTGTATTTATCTTCAATTTGCTGGTATCTAAATCTTGCTTAGAATGTATTTCCTAGAATGGAGCCTCCTCCCCATGAAGCTTTTGTGGTTTATTTTACCCTATGGCTTCCAAGAAATATACCACAGATCATTAAATGTCTTTGGCATTCAGTATAATGGGGGTATATGAGCTTAGTGATGAGTTCAGGCATTGGAATCAATGCAGTGTGTCTTACTTTCAGTGGCATAATGTTTCTGTTACACATATTCTGACATTGCTCAGTCAGTGTATTTATGTATGTGTGAGAAATTAGGAATTAACTCTGTAAGTGGCCTGCTATGAATAGTCTTAAATTCAGAAGTAATCTGGTTAGCTGTGTTATGTCATGCTTCAGCATACTGCCCTCAGTTTACTTCCAGCTAGTCCCTCTTTAGGCATATACATCCCCACAGACAGCCACAAAGATTCTAACACATATACCTCTCAAGTTAATGACTAAAGACAGCATTAAGACTTTGCTGCTAATAGGAGGCCTACCAAAGTGTTTGAATTCCCAGTAATTTTGTTTTAATGTATAAGCATCTGAGAAGCTCCTTCCTTAAATGTGATATATATTTAAAAGTTCATTTGCTTTTAGGAACAGAGAAACAGTTGATATTTGTGATGTATATTTTTGTTTATTAATGATGTCACTATAGGATCTGATAACATTCTATTAAAAAAAAAACTTTTATTTAAAAAAAGGAAACACTGATAAAAACCATAGGATAAGAGGAGTACCACTCCACACAATCCCCACCACCAGAACGCTGTATCCCATCCCCTCCCCTGATAGCTTTCCTATTCTTTATCCCTCTGGGAATATGGACCCAGGGTCATTATGGGGTGCAGAAGGTGGAAGGTCTGGCTCCTGTAATTGCTTCCCCACTGAATATGGGCATTGGCAGGTCTATCCATACTCCCAGACTGTCTCTCTCTCTTTCCCTAGTGGGGCAGGGAGAACATTCTTTGTCCATAAATATTTTTTTGTCTTAAACATATCCAGTTTAGAAATGGTTTAAACTTCTATTCTTGAATGTTACCAACAAATGCCTTGCTCTTATTAATTCAAGTTATTTGATGTCCCATTCCTCTCAATTAAGTTTATGAATTAATAATTTGAACAATATATGTATTTTACCGAGAAATTACTTGAATAAATTAGGAGTAATTTAACCATAGACTTTACTTAGGAATATTTTTTCATGGAACTGAATGTAAACTGTTTAAAAATTCTTTTGTATTATCTTTATTTATTTATTGAATAGAGACAAGTAGAATTCAAGAAGGAAAGGGGTGAGAAAGAGGGAAGGAGACAGAGAAATACCTGCAGTATTGCCTCACCATTTGCAAAGCTTTCCCCCTGCAGATGGAGCCTAGGGCTTGAAGTGGGGTTTTTGAGCATTGCCCTTGAGCATGTGTTCAAGCAGGTGCACCACCACCTGGCCCCTAAACTCTTTATATTCCATATTAGTTTATTCTCAGGATTCCCTCTGAATCACTTAAAAATTACGGTCTAGGATACATACTGAAATAGATTTAGAAGTGAGCTAGTAATTGTTTTTCCTTTGCCATTCTCTACAACTTTCCCATGCAGTAAGTTTTTAGGGACAATTCACAACTTAAATTGAAGCCTTACACTTGCAGAAAAGTGGGCACTGAAAATTGAGAATGATTTGAAATGAAAAGAATCAACATGGACTAGATGGGACAAAATGAGTATACAACAGGTTGTTAATGATAGCCATAAAAAACACTTCCAAGATATGATGTCACCATTTATGTCATCAGGTAAACATGGTTTTGAGACAAAATGATTTGTAAAGATATTTAGAACAACAAAGGAGAATAAAAATTATTTTTATTCTTCCAGAAGATGCATTAAGTTGTGATACAGAACAATGGCTATGTGCTCCTTTGGATAAGGAACCCAGGTTTCAAAAAATTACATTACTACACTGTGCACAGCAAATAGCCTACAGAAATGCAAAACATGAGGGAGTCAGATGGTCATGCAGCTGGTTAGCGCAGGTGACTCAAAGCGCAAGGATCCATGTAAGGAACCTGGTTCGAGCCCCGGCTCCCCAGGGGAGTCGCTTCACAGACAATGAAGCAGGTCTTAAGGGATCCATCTTTCTCTCCCCCTCTCTGTCTTCCCCTCCTCTCTCCATTTCTCTCTATCCTATCCAACAATGATGAAATCAACAACAACAACAATAATAACTGCAACAATAAAAAACTAAAGTGCGACAAAAGGGAATAAATACATATCTTAAAAAAAAAGAAATACAAAACATGTCTAGATAAATGTGTCAGTTTTATTTCAGCTATTCATTATTTGAGAAGATGTGATTGTAGCAGTGGCCAAATGGTTCTTTTGCATTCACTGAAAGCTTTTGGGGATACTGATAGAAACAATGCAGTTTTTAAAACAGTGAGTATTAGGGTTAATAATTTATAAAATGTCACACTCTCTTAGCATGCCATACCCACTTGAAAGGGACACTTTTCCCTGACTGCCTACCTTTTTGTTGGGGTTGTGTTGCAGGAGAGAGAGAGACCAGGAACTCCAGGCAGAGTGGGAATGCAAATCTTTATTCATGTGGATGTTCCAGAGTCAGGTGTGAGCACAGCGGGTTTAGGCCACATGGAGCTAGCAAAATGGCCACCTCCTACTATGTACACCAGCCCTTCTCCAGGTCTTCTCTAGGTTGGGACACAGAAGAGGAAAAAAAAAGGGGGGGGGACCCGGAACAGCAGCGGGTTTTATAGGGTGAAAACAGAAGTGGCAAGTCGGGATGGAATTGGGATGGGAAGAAAGTGGAAAAAAGAAAAGGGCATTTTGGGAACTTCCTTAGTTATGGTTGCTGTAGTTTTTTGCTGCCTGGAATGGGGGCAATACCCTGAGGGGATAATGTGGTAGTGGAGGAGTCATTTTTAAAACAAGGCAGAAGATTGATATGTAAATAATAATACTTGCATGGAAATATGGTGGTTTGTGGGTCTTGCCTAACTCAACCACATCTGCACAATTTCTCAACAACTTTTCTTGTGTGAACAGATGTTATATTGTGCATCATTCCATTGATTATTCATGAATTTAGAAATCATGCTAATGTATAAACACTAAAACTGTTGAATTTTACCTTTGTGAATATATGTACAGAAAAGTTTTTGTTTTAAACAACACAGGCAGAGCCTCTACTTCCCCCACTGACCAATGTAATTCCCTGTATTAGAATTCAACCACGTGAAACTGAACTATCAACAATTGTAAAATCAGTTCAAAACTGTTATTTTGCTGATATACAGAAACTGGTAACATTTGCAGATGAGTAGAGTCAATAGAGTTGTGGGAAGTTCAAGTAATCAGAAGAATCAAAATCTCTGTTGTATGTAGTTGAAGATGCATTTGTCTTTCTGCAAAGCATTCTAACGTTTTCAGCATATCTACACCTCCACAGGGTTTTTATATAAGTCCGCAAGCCCTTGCACAAGCTGACAGCACTGGGGAGCCTGTCCAGTGATCTTTTCAGGGCACTATTTATTAAAAATGAAAAGCCTGTGAAATCACTGTTTTGTGGAGAGACTACTGAGAATCTTCAAGGATGCTGATGGAAAAAGGGAACTCATGAACTCTCCCTGAAACAAATTATTTCCTGCCCAGGAGGAGCATCCTGACTTACAGAGTGCAGTATGGAGGGGGAGTGTTACTGCTCAATGCTAGAGTGACAGCTATGAGCATTGACAACTTAAGTGCTTTCATTCAAATCCTTAAAGATTTCCTTGTGAAAAAGACTCTACCTTTTGTGTGCGCTTTAGATATCTTTATGAATAAGTATCTGCAATAATGTAGATGATTCTTAGTTTAAGAATAGCTGTTCTTACAGCAATGAATCAAAGTGACTGAAGAATAAAAAACGGGTGAAATTGACAACAAGAAGCTTTATCTTGGCAGATATTTGTTTAAGTAAACAAATAACAGAACATGTGTTTTGAAAATTTTTCTTTATATTTTTATGTGGGTAACTGTAGGTTTGATTTCCCTAGCTTTGTGTTTTCTGATATATGAAGTCTAGAAATAGATTAGCAAAATAATACTAACACACAACTTCATTGAATTGGAACCTGTTTTAAAAATAGTCTTTGATCTTTTCAACTATTTTAAAATGACTTTATAATGGGAAATTTGCTTTGGGAAAGCACATCTTGGATAGAATATGTCGGAATGCCCAAAACCTAGGATTATATCCCAATAAAAGCTAGTCTATAATTATTTTCTTTTCTTATGAAAAGGAAATAGGAATAGATTATATAAGTATATTCACTTGCTTAAAAGCACTAACGTACGTACTTAGCATTTCCTAGTATTTCATAAATAGTATACACACATAAACATGCATGCATGCATATAGAAAATGAAGATCAATAAAAGGAAGGATCATCTAGCGAACCTAATACAAATAAATATTATAATGAAACTATATTTCAGTTGTCCAAAACTACTCTAGTGTGCATTTTAGGTTTCAAGTTTACCAGTGAATTATGGAAAATTTAAATACACCAAATGTAATTAAATGTAGGTGTGATCTGTTGTCATCAATCTATACACATGGCATGTGCTTGTTTGCACAGTGTTAATAGAACAAGATGGAAATAAAATTTTAAAACACAGTTTAACAAGAATCTGACTTAGAATCACTGTAATAATCAATGTTGTAAGAGTGCTACTATATATATTTTTAAACTCATACCACCCTCCCTTTACAACTCCTTTTTTTTTTTTTCCTATATATGAATCCCCAGTTGGTTATTAGAATGCAGTTTTTTTTTTCTTTCTTGGTGGGATTACTGGTAACAGTCAACAGTAAAATACAGTAGTGGTACATGTGTACCTTTTCTCAGTTTTCTGCATAACATTATAACCCCCCACATAGATCCTCCTCAATCATCATGTTCCAGGACTTGAACACTTCTCCCACCCCAGAGTCCTTTACTTTGGTGCAATACACCAACTCCAGTCCAAGTTCTGCTTTGTGCTTTTCAAGTTCTGTCTAAGAGTGCGATAATTCTATATTCATCCTTTTTCTGGCTTATCTCACTTAACATAATTCCTTCAGGCTCTACCTATGTTGAGCTGAAAAAAAGTGCATTCATCTTTAATAGATGAGTAGTCTTCCATTGTGTATATAGACCACCACTTACTCAGTCACTCATCTGTTGTTGGATACCTAGGTTGCTTCCAGGTTTTCGCTTTTACAGATTGTGCTGCTATAAATAAAAGTATACACAGATCTTTTTGGATGGGTATGATTGGTTCCTGAGGTTATATCACCAGAAGAGGAATTGCAGGGTCATAGTTAGGTAGGTTCATTTCTAGCCTTCAGAGAGCTCTCCAGACTGATCACCACAGGAGTTGGACCACGTGGTTGTATTTTTCTTGTTGTCTCTTTTAATGGACATATTTCTGTTTATGCATTGGAAAAAATAATAATCTTAAAATAATCATGGTAACCAAATTCAATGCAATTCAAATTGCAATCTAATGACACTTAATCATAGAAATAGAATATACAATACTAAAATATATAGGGTATCACAAAATACCTTGCTTTTATATTTTTTAAATAATTTTATTAGAGGGTTGACATTTTACATTTGTTGACATATGGATACAATATCTCATTTCAATGGTCTAGGAGGTGGTGCAGTGGATAAAATGTTGGACTCTCAAGCATGATGTCCAGAATTTAATCCCTGGCAGCACATGTGCCAGAGTGATTTCTGGTTCTTCATTTCTCTCTCTCTCCCTGTCTCTCTCTCTCTCTCTCATTCTTCATGTGTAAATAAATAAAATCTTAAAAAATATTTCATTTCCCTGTGAGAGTTAACTGCAAAATACTTTTTACCACTAACTATGGTTCATTTCCACTTTCATATACCAGGACCCAAACTCTGCTTCAGTCACCCCCATCCCTCCCTTACCAAGAGTTCTTTGCTCGGGTGCACTTCACCACATCCATGTTGAGTTTCATTTTGCATCTTCCCTTTCTGTCCTTGCTTTTTAGGTTTTAGTGAGATCATCTGGTATTCATTTTTGTTGTTGTTTTTCAGCTTATCTCATTTACCATGATTCTTTCAAGTTCCATTTAAAATGAGACAAAGGATATAATTTCATCCATTTTAACAGTTGAATAGCGTTCTATTAAGTATACATACAAAAACTTTGATAGCCATTCATCTGTCCTTAGAGATTTAGGTTGCTTCCAAGATTGGGGTACTGTGAGCTCCCATGACTATAGGTGCACCCATATTTCTTTTGAAAGATGTTTATATTTCCTTTGTATAAGTCTCCAAGAGAGAAATTGCTAGGCCAGAGGGCAGGTCCATTTCTAGTGTTCTTAGCAATTTCCAGAATTGCCAGCACTTCCTTTCCATAAGTCTATTTTCATTTTTAACAATGTATACATACAACAGTCAATACCAGAATATTTCATGTAAATTTCAATGAATTTGTGTATTAGTGCTATTTTGCTAATCTATTTCCAGACTTCACATATCAGAAAACACAAAGCTAGGGAAATTAAACCTACAGTTACCCAAATAAATAATATAAACAGAAATCTTCAGAACAGTTGTTGCTGTGACTGTAAGTATTTGTTCAGGTCTTAGTCAACACAAAGAAACAAAAATAGAATCAATTCTTTCCTGAGATTGTAATAAACCATAGATGTTTAGCAGCCAAAGTGAAATTAAGCTGAGTGTTGAAGCTTACATTCTCTTTGTTTAGTATATTGTTTGCTATTTGAAAATAATATTTGGTATAAAATAATATTAATAATGTTTTTACATTAATTTACACTGCATTTAGAATCCTAAATTATATAAATATTTCCCCCATGTGACTTTGATTTGGTTCACTATGTATAGAAGAATGCTGTTGGATAAATAACTTTCACCAAACAAAATACATTGTTAGTGACAGAAGAAATGCTTTAACCATTTAGTTTATTTATTATTATTATTATTATTTGCCTCGGACTTGTTACATACTTACTTTTGAGGAGATGAGAAATTATATTGGTCTTGCTGAGGCTGTTTCTAATCCTGTAGTACATTCTTCGAGTGTTCTCAGCAGGTGACTGGGCTTCCACTAGTGAGAGGGTGAATTGTCCCTCCCTTAGGCCTGCCACTCAACAGACTGTTTTATTGACATCATAGTAGTTCTTGCAGTATCTCTTGAGGCTGTTCCATTTAATCTGACTGGTAGTGAAGAAGCACATATACACACTTGCCATTAAATTGGCTTTATGCTTTTTCAAAATGGATATACCAGTAGAAAGATGTGTTTTCTGCACTAGAAATGATTACTGATATCTAGAGTATAGGTCTTTCTGATATTACACATCTCTGTAGGATGTGGAAAATTGTACACACATTTATAAGCATCAAAGTATTTCTTTTTTCTTTTTTTTCTTTTTTCTTTTTCTTTTTCTTTTTTTATTTAAGAAAAGACAAATCAACAAAACCATAGGGTAGGAGGGGCACAACTCCACACAATTCCCACCACCCAATCTTCACATTCCATCCCCTCCCCCGATAGCCCTCTCACTCTCTATCCCTCTGGGAGCACGGACCCAGGGTCCCAGCAGGTTGCAGAAGGTGGAAGGCCTGGCCTCTGCAATTGTTTCCCCGCAAAACATGGACTTCAACTGGTTGGTCCATACTCCCAGTCTGCCTCTCTCTTTCCCTAGTAGGGTGTGTCTCTGGGGAAGCAAAGCTCCAGGACACATTGGTGGGGTCTTCAGTCCAGGGAAGCCTGGCCGGCACCCCGATGATATCTGGAACCTGGTGACTGAAAAGAGAGTTAGCATACAAAGCCAAACAAATTGTTGAGCACTCATGGACCCAAAGCTTGGAATAGTGTAGAGGAAGTGTTAGGGGGGTACTCACTGCAAACTCTAGTGTACTTCTGCTTTCAGGTATATATTTTGCAGTAGTTAATGGATACATGTGAACATATGCTCTCTCTCACAGAAACTGGTGTATATCTAGGTTTTGGGACCTTGCTAGAAAGTGAACCACCTGGGATGGAATTAGAGTATACTATGAAAGGAAAAGTCTCACCCGAGTAATGAAGCTGAAGGGTTGTCATTCCACACGTGAAGTCTCTGGACACAGTCTGAAGTGAAGCATGTTGAGGTGGCAATCGTTGCGTTGATTAGGCTGCGATCGGCAGGTGCAACACTATTTGATATGGATTGGGAGAGGCATACGGGAAAGTGGGCCCCATCCAAGGGTTCCAGGACTGGGGGAAGTAGGGGCTCTATAGTGGAGATGTGAGGTTCCTGCTGTCCTAGGGTTCCAAAAGACAATCGATAGTTAATGTTATCATCACATTATTTGGTAATTGGGTTAACTTTGAAAAGTCCTTTTGTTAGGGTTGCTGTACAGTATCCAGTATCTTGTATATAGCTCTCTCAAAAGCCTAGACCAAGAAGATCGGAAGCAACCAATAACAAAGCATCAAATTATTATCTTAGATTTTTTTTAATTTAGAAGGAATTGGATTAAGAAGGATTGTGAGAAAAATGTAATTCTGAAAAAAATGAAAACTACAATTATCTAGCTTTTATGGTCATCTGATAATAACTTTTAATATATATATAAGAAATTATAAGTAAATATCAGATGAAATATCCCATCCAACATACATCTCTATCATTAGTTTGATTTTGTGGATTTGAGTATAACTTTTTATACTAAGTAATCAATTATTGTCTGTCCATATACTATTGTATGGTATCCATTTTTAATTCTTTTTTTAAAACTACTTTTTTTATTTATGAGAAAGATAGGAGGAGAAAGAGAAAGAACCAGACATCACTCTTGTACAAGTGCTGCCTGGGACTGAACTTAGGACCTCATGCTTGAGAGTCTGATACTTTATCCACTGCGCCACCTCCTGGACCACAGTATGGTATCTTAAAAACATGATGAAGGGGCCGGGTGGTGATGCACCTGGCTAAGCACACATGTTATAGTGCACAAGATCCCGGGTTCAAGCCCCTGGCCCCTATCTGCATGGGGAAAACTTCACAAGCGTTTAAGCAGTGCTGCAGGTGTCTCTCTGTCTCTCTCTCCCCTCTATCTCCCCGACCCTCTTGATTTCTGGCTGTCTCTATCCAACAAATAAATAAAGATAATAATAAAAAACTAAAAAAAAACTAAAAAAAAAAACATGATGAAGAATAAAGCAGTATTGCATTTGCTTTCAAACTCAGGTAAAAGAGTTTTTCCTAATTTTTTTTTAATTCTTTTTTAAAATTATCTATATTTGTTGGACAAAGACAGTCAAAAATTGAGAGGGAAGGGGCAGATAGAGAGGAAGAGAGATGGAAAGACAACTGCAGCCCTGCTTCACTACTTGCAAAGCTTTCGTTCTGCAGGTGGGGACTGGGGGCTTGAACCTAGGTCCTTGAGTATTGTAACACGTGTGCTCAAACAGGTACACCACCACCTGGCCCAAATTTTTAAAAAAATATATTTTAATTGCTTTGTTTTGAGCTGACATTTTGTTCATAATGCATTTATTAACAAAAAGAGAAAAGAGAGTTAACATACAAAGCCAAACAAATTGTTGAACAATCATGGACCTAAAGACTGGAATAGTGCAGATGAAGTGTTGGGGGTATTCCCTGCATGCACTTGTGTACTTCTGCTTTCAGGTATATATTTTTCCCCTAGTTTATGGGCACGGGTGAACCTATGCTCTGTCTCAGGGGACCTGGACTATATCTAGGTTTGGGGACTTTATTGGGGAGTGGAACACCTGGAATGGAATTAGAGAATACTATGAAAGGAAAGGTCTCACCCGAGTGATGAAGCTGAAGGATTGTCATTCCACACCTGAAGTCTCTGGTCACAGTCTGAAGTGAAGCATGCTGGGGTGGCACTCGTTGTTTTATATACTTGTTTTATACAGCTTCTCAGAATTGTAATTACCATATAAAATAAAGTGGTCTTTCAGTAAACTTTCTGTTTGTTTGATGCATCTTAACAAAATAATTTTATTATAAAGAAAAATTAGTTTTTTTTTGCATTTTAGACTGTTGTAATTCTTTTAATATATAACTGATTTTAGAGCCTATGGGTCCTACATCTAATCAATTGGTATACATTCATAAATATTATATAGTCAGAAGGATTTACTCAGTCTTTTACTAATATATATGGTACTTTAGACATGACCTCCTGATCCACATTTCACTCTACATTATTTCATAAGGAAATATCAGTTTATTATTTTTTTAGGCATTTCTCTAGGTTCCCAAATTTACAGGAAGCAAATAGGAAATAAAATGTACTGAGTCAGGCAGATATCTTCATAGCTGTGAAAAAAACACAAAACAAAAATTTTAATGTCTGAGGCTTCAAAATCCCAAGTTCAGTCTCCTACACCAGAACTGAGCAGTGCTTTATTTCCCTCCCTTCATTCACTCTCTCTTTCTCTTTCTTTAACTAAAATAAAACAAATAAAATATTTCAAAAAATAAATTGCATGCGCTACAGAGAAATTAAAAATAAAACTTTGTGAGGTAATAGATTGATATAAAATGTGAGTGTAGGGAGTTGGGCGGTAGCGCAGCGGGTTAAGCGCACGTGGCGCAAAGCGCAAGGACCGGCGTAAGGATCCTGGTTCGAGCCCCTGGCTCCCCACCTGCAGGGGAGTCGCTTCACAGGCGGTGAAGCAGGTCTGCACGTGTCTGTCTTTCTCTCCCCCTCTCTGTCTTCCCCTCCTCTCTCCATTTCTCTCTGTCCTATCCAACAACGACATCAATATCAACAACAATTGTAACTACAACAACAATAAAAACCAAGGGCAGCAAAAAGGAGAATAAATAAATAAATGTAAAAAAATTTTTTTAAAAATGTGAGTGTAATAATCTTACGCATGCAGTTACAAAGAAAAAGGAAGTATATAAAGAAAAAGGTTAGTTGTAGAAATCAGTACTAAAGTGTCATTTGTTTTAAGTCTGTTAATTCCAAAAGATACTATTCTTGTATGTTTTCATATGTACTATTACTGGTATTAAACTGTAAACCTAAATTCTGCATGCAAGAAGTTAGCTTTGATGTCTCATTCACACATTCAAATTTTTACAATAATATATCTAGCTGATTTCTTGTTTCAGTCTGTGTGGTAGCAAGCACATCTCAAAATTCCGTATCATCTCTAAAAGCATCACCGAGCTTCAAAGAAACAAGAGAAGTCTCGAACGCATAACATTAACTTTGAAGCATTTACAGACTTATTTTGAACTCTAATTTTGTCTTATCCAGAGTGGGCAAATATCACCAAAAGAAGGTATATAACCTCAACTGAGCAATTGCACATTTCTTCACTGACTTGTGAATAGATCTATATTGAACTTAAGTTAATATGTCATGGGAAATGCATCTTTTTAGATTCATATTGGCTATTTCTTAATGGATATTTAATTTTTATTAACTGTAGAATAAAATTTATAGATATAAATATAAAAATAAAATAAAATTTATAGATACAGATAGATAAAGTTTATCCCATAAAAATGATTGTGGTATGTGGTATTGTGGCTTTTCTATTTAAATAGACCTAGAAATATAATTTAAAAGGGAAACAAAATTCTTGAACATGATTAATATTTTTAAAGAATCTTAAATAATGTTGTGACCTGACACTAAGAGACTCTTTATAGAAGTACAAGTATTTCTGTCTCACAGTGTGAATTAATCACTAATTACCTTTATGTGATGAGTTGAAATTGGTCCTTTCTTCCTCATCACTGCCTAAGACATCTCACCTCCCAGTTCTTAAAAGAGGTCGGGACTCGGGCCTCTCCTTGAATCCTAAATGAGATTAGTCAGTCAAGCGTAGCAAAATCTAATCTCATCCAAAGAAAAAGAGGAAAACAGACCAGAAAATGATCTGATTTTCTGATTTCATGGCCAAGGTTACCCTGGGAAGTGATGAAAGTGGCATTTAAAGTCCGTAACTAAGGTGGTATGCCAAACTTAGCAGTAATAACGGATAAACCGTGTGGAAAGATATCGCTTTAACAATTTTACAGTTGCTAAGTGTGAAAATTGTAATGTAGTCAAGCTCCAGGAATCCATGGCAGTCAGTTCAAAGAACTGGAACAATGCTCAACTAGAAAACATTCTCAGCTTCTGTAACTTAAATACTGATGAAGTCAACTTCTGCTGTTTTCAACATCAGACCACAGTACCAAACAACTTTATTAGTGATGTAGTGATGTGCGATGTTTTCTATCCCTTACCGTGTATGACAACATAGCTTCAGTAAGCTGACAGGTAGCAGTGTACTGAAGCCTAACTTATTGCTCAACATGTTTAAGGTGAACATCGTTTTTAGTGTTTTACAATGCCACCAGTTTGTCAGGAGAAAAGAAAGCCAAAATATACTTGCAAATGCAAACTTCTTATATATTTTATTATTATTATTATTATTATTATTATTATTTTCCCCACTGCCTGGGTTTCCCTGCTCCAAGTGGACATTTGTCAAATAGAGAGAGACAAAGGGAGAAATGTAGCCAAGGAAAGACACTGTGACACCAAAATTCATAGTGCTGCAACACTGAAACTCATAGTGCTGTGAAGTCTGGGCTGGAAGTTGATCTCATGTGCATGGTAATGCTGGGGTAGTATCCAGGTGAGCTATTTTTCCAGCCCTTTGTTAGAAATTTTAATACAGTGTATCAGCTAATAACTTCTGATAGTCTACATAAAGAGTTTAAATTGTATGGGAAATAATCTACCTTCTTAAGAATCTGAAATTTAACTTAAGATCTTCAATGTTACTTGGTATGAAATTTTTGTGTGTTTTAGGCAATATGAGTAAAGATGAAGACTACATTTTTGCAGTAAATACTCACACTATATACAGTAAATACATTGTATACCTTTCAAACTTAAATTTAGGATACTACTTATTAACTATGCGATGGCATATGCTTGAATTACTCATTAAACAAGTGCTGTGTATGGCTTGTATACATTTGGTAGTTAGGTGGGTGGAAGTAAGGGCACAGATCTTTGGTGGTGGGAATGGTGTTGATCTATACTCCTATTTAATTAAAGTCTTATAGATTACGTTTGGTAGTTAGGAAATGTGACATTTGATTATCAGTATACTCCCATAAACAACAAATCACAGCAAAAAGGAATGTGCTGTTTATGTCTTTCTTTTTGCTACCATACTTGAAAACCAATCATTGTTTATAGAGAGTGTTTACACATACATTCTGGTTTTTCCAGAACTCTTCAGATTGACACTATCATCTCAATTTCTAATTATGAAATTTTCTTAAAAAATAATTGATTTAAATATTAAGTTATATGATTTCTTCCCACATGGACAAGCAATCTGGCACACAAATATATTCTATAATATACATATATATGTGTATATATATATATATATATGTCATCTTTTCTGAAAGTAAATATAATGTGTGCTATAAGTCAGTAGCTCTCCAGATCTTGATAAAACTTATGTTTTACTACTGAATCATTCCTAGAGTACTCAGGAAAGTTTAACATTTATGTTCTTCGGAGGTATGGGATAACCAGTTAAGTGCACATGTTATAATGCTCAAGGACCTGGGTTCAAGAATCCAGTTCCTACCTGCATGGGAAAAGCTTCACAAGCAGTGAAGCAGTGCTGCAGGTGTTTAACTCTCTGCCTTCCCTCTGTCTCTAGTCAACAAATAAATTACTAAAATACTAAAATAATATGTGTTCCTTCGTGTACAACCTAAACTTTTCTGAGTATGAGTATTAGGAAACTAATCTGCCAGTCATCAATCATAATTGCTTACACAGCATTAGTGTTTCAAAATCCTTTGAAAAATTATTAAATAGGCATCAAATTAAACATTCAGTTTTGATGAAATTAATACATACTTAAAACAAATAAATAAAATTAAATATAGTGAACATATTTTCATTCTAATTACAACAGAAATCAAGCAGTATGATCACCCCTTACCACCCATTAAACAGACTTTGAAGAATCAGATACATGCTTTTGATTCTTTACTTATTGCTTATCTTTCTTTATTCTTTGTTTGATTCAGATCAGTAAAGATAATAAAAATGATAATCTAATAAAATGAATAGGAACTCTATGAGTAAAACATAGGGTTTTCAGGCATATAGTTCAGAATTCAGTCTCTAACATTATACATGTCAGAGTGATGCTCTCTGGCTCTTTCACTTTCTCTCCTCACATTAATAAGTAAATCAAAAATTAATAATTTAATAATGCTTATGAAATAGTTAAAGTTTTGTTAGACTTTAAGAAAAAATTCCAAAGAATTTTGTGTATTTGTTTTAAAAGTTTTATATTTGATATAATACTAGCACTTCACATCTAATATGTAGTATTGAATGGTGTAATTCATCTAGTTTTGTAATAAATGTAAGGCATGTTTCTGGAATTGCTGGGCAGCATAATTCTAAGGAATGTTAGGGGATAATTAATAGTGCTGAATATAACATAATTTAATGTTTAACCAGTCTAATGGCGGTATTTTCCTAAATCAAACCTTTTCTCTTTTTTCCTCTGACTACAATTAGAGTGTTGACACTTCGTCTTACATTCCTTTTGTCTTAAACCTTGTATTCTACAATTTCCGGATATGTATGTACATATAGATGCATATATATATGTATGTATTTTTTTGCCAATTACTTGTATTCCTGTATATTCTATTTTATATGCTGTTATCCTATACATTGAGTTTTAGATTTTGCTTTATTTACCCATTTTTAATAAAATTTCCAAATTCTTACATTTTTCTAATTGAATAGATGCAATTTTATATAAATATTTTAATACATATATTTTGTAATTATATGATGACAATGTTCAATGATTTCAATACCATGTTCCTTTATATTAGATGCTATACATTATTCCTCCTCAACCCCTGAACATGATTCAACCTACATTCTAGTTTATCTTCCTTATATCCCTATGACTATCAAAAGAGCCACTTACTCTTTGAGTTTGGGAATCATCTATACTGATATAGGAAATGCTTTTAATCATCCAGGAAATATATACATATTATTGGGATGTTAATGGTTTACCATACAGTTGTTGTCACATGGTTATAATTTCTCATCTCTCCAAGATAAGTGTCTGCAAAACATTCTCACTCCCAAAATAGATCCATCATCATGTACTAGGGCCTGAAACCATCCTCTCCCAATCCCCAATATTTTATTTTGTTCTGCTTTCTTAATTCTACAAAGAGGAAAAATCAACTGAAGTTATCTATTTTGTCATAATCAAGAGAAGTCCAAGGGTACTTCCAAAATATGATATATATATATATATATAATAGTACATATAAATATATTGTTCTATTAAAAACGCCCTAATGTTTTATCCAAAATGCTCTATCAACACTAGGAAAATTTTGATGCAAATAGATTATCAACTATTTTAGACTACAAACTATGTCAGGAAGTCCAGTCAGTATATAGTGACTGAGCTTTTAAAAAGTAATTTCTTCATATCATTTGGTCTTTTTAATAACTGCTTTCTTTTATTCAAATCACCAAGGTGATAGCAATAAATTTATTCTTGTGCCTTTCTTTTTTTTCCATTTGCATTTGAAACTTCATCATTTTGTTCATTTGATATATAGGTAGCTGCAGGTATGAGAATTCCTGGGGTGGAAAAAGTCAAATTTATCCCGGAATGCCTCTGTCATAACCATCTGTTTACTCCTGTGTTTGTAAGGCACTTTCTCCCCACTCCACACACACTAACACCTACACAGATCTTTTGCTCTCCTTCCTTTGCACTGATTCATCACACCAGGCATTTGTGAGCATCTGTTATTACAGTTTTCAAGGTGGTGAATGCTATATTTAAGTTTTCAGTGACACTTTCATTATGGAACTGTTGCTTCCAGTCACGTTGAGCATTCATAAATGATTATTTTGTTAGAGAAGAAGTAGGGATTTTCAATAAATGACTTATGGATATGGGTTACTTTGCAATTTGGCCAAAATTATTTTAAATTGAAAAAACCATTTTGTACTTAACTTCCTAAAATAGCATTTCTCTTGGTGATTTATAGCAACATAATTGTTGTTTACAGTAATGATTCTAACATTTGTTTTCTGTGGAATTAGACTTTAGTGATAAATATATTCATTATAATTTGTACTGAATATCCTAGTGAAATTAAGAAAGTCATTACTGAACTGAGAAGATAGCATAATGGTTATACTGAAGGCTAAATCCTAGGTTTAATTCTTGCAGTACCATAAGACAGAATTGAGCAATGCTGTGTTAAAAAAGGAAGAAAAAAAACAGTACTTTCTTTATTTTAGTTTCATTAGAGGTATAATTGCAGTTGTTCGCTTGAACAAAATTAGTAATCTGACATAATAAATCACTTCTAAAAATCAATGAAAAGTTGCTAAGCTACCTGCAAATTCATCTCAGTTAGATGTTGAACTGCAATGTAAACTAAATGTTCAAGAACAAGTAAGAAGGGGCTTGGTGGTGGTGCACCACCTGCTTGAGTACACACATTATAGTGAGCAAAGACCCAGGTTCAAGCCCCTGGTCCCCACCCACCTTTACTTATGGTCAAGCAGTGATGCAGGTCTCTCTCTCTCTCCTCTCTCTCTCTCTCTCTTTCTCTCTCTCTCTCTCTCTCTCTCTCCCCTGCTTCCCTCTCAATTTCTCTATCTGTATCCAGAATAAATAAATAAATATAATAATATAATTTTAAAATGAGAGCTGCTGACACAGAATTCCCTGAAAGGGATCTGAAAAAAATTAAAAAGAAACAAAGAACAAAAATAAATAAGAACCACTAGAAAAATATTGTTTACTTGAATTCAGTATGAAAATATTAAATGTATGTATGCAATGATATGTATTGCTTTATAAATGATATTTATCACACCCTTTTTAGGCATGACATTTATTTTTTTCACATTCTTATTCCAATTGCTTTTTTATGTCCAAAAATATTAACCATGAATTAGGCAAAGTTTGTTTAAATTAGTGTTTAGTGTAATTGCAACTTCCCATGCACTTGTACCATAAATATTGTGTATGATATGCTCATCAGTGAGCATGCTAAATTCCATAATTCTCACTGTGTTTTCATGGACATATAAAATAAAAATGTAAAAAAATTGATTAAATAGTGTACTATAGTGTGATTTGTGGATGGGGTCCATGTGATGTGGGAGCAGATGTCAATTCCAGCTCTGTCTATACTTACTTCTAGGCTATAGATCACTGAATCTTTATGATAGAAATCTGTTTTCTGAAAGTGAATCTCTTTTGTTAGGTCTTATGATCCTGCTTTGGGATACTACTCAGTTTGGTGATGACCACATGCTCTGTTTCAGTCTTGTTCTATAAACGACACCTATAGATGTGTTAATCTTCCAGTACTGCCCTGTGGTCATTGGACCACTGATCTATTGTTGCCAGCCTTCTTGTTTTAGATGTTGTGAGTTGGTCAAATGAAATCACTGACCCCATGAACAAGTACATTAGATTTAAAGACATTATAATCTTATATGTAATGCTCATGCAACTAATGTCTTTTGTCATCTAGAAAATGTGTTCAAAATAACTAATTAACATTTAAAAAAATTTTATTTATATATTATTGGATAGACACAGAGAGAAATTGTTAGGGGAGGGGAAGACACAGAGAGAGAGAGAGAGACAGACACATGCAGCTCTTTGCTTTCTCCCTGCAGGTGGGGACTAGGGGCTTGAACCCGGATCTTTGCACAGTGTAGTGTGCCACCACCTGACCCCACTTATTCTTTACTTTTTTGCTAGTATCTGCCTCAGTATTCACTCAGTCTGAATTATAGATAGAATTCCACTTCTGTATATGTGTTTGTATGTCTCATATAATATTAACATCACCTTATGTCAATAACTAAGATATATAAACTTGTTCTCCCTCTGTAACTCCAGATCTTATAAATCACTAATACCAATTTACTTCATTTTTGTTAAGAACTCTTTTTTAATTTTATTTTTTTATATTAGTGATTTGATAATGATTAACGAAATTGTAGGATACAATTCCATACATATGATTTTCACTACCATAGTTTTGCATCTCATCCCTTCCATTGGAAGCTTCCCTATTCTTTATCCCTCTGGGGGTATGGGCCAAAATTACTAACGGAATGCAGATTATTAAAGGTCTGACTTCCATAATTGTTTCTCTGCTGAACATGGACATTGGCAGGTCTATCCACACCCCCAATCTGTTTATATCTTTCCCTAGCAGGGCTCTGGGGAGGTGAGGTTGCAGGGCACATTGGTGAGGTCATCTGCCCTGGGAAGTCCGGATGGCATCATGGTGGTGTCTGCAATTTTGTGGCCTTCAGTTCTTTTGTCCTCTTTGCCAATTTATGGATGAGTTATATATTCCAACATGGTTTCTCTTTGCCACCCTCCCCTTTCCCCCCATAGTTTCTCTCCTACTGGCCTGGTAATCATGTCCCCACTGGGTATTCCCAAGATTTGAAGCAGTATTTTGTGGAAAGTCTGCCAGGTGCTTCCTTTAAGCAGCTATCATGACACCCCCCCCTCCCCCTTAAATCTTAAAGCCACAGAACTATCAATTGATCCCATCTTCTGCTTTTCTTTTTCTTTTTCCTTTTCTTTTTCTTCTTGGGAGATCTGTTGGTTAAGACTTTGATTTTGCTATTTTCTGACTTTTGCTGTTTTCATGACTTTGAAATTAAAGACTATCTGTTTGGAAGTTAGTTACTAAGACTATGTGTTTGGAAGTTAGTAGATTCATGGGGACTGTATGCAGCAAATTATCTCATTTGAAATCCTATTCAATTATATAAGTGGGAATAGAGAAATGAGTTAATTAAATGAAGAAAATATATCAGAAGCACATTTACTAAAAACCTGTATCATTATAAGTAGTTAAAAAAAATACAAAGGCATCCAAGAAGGAACACTGGGTTAGGTATGCCTGAATTTCTCTTGGATAATAACAAGATTAAACTGATCAAATTGCTGCAACATTTTAACTGTTGCATGACTAACAATGTTAGAGAAGCCTGCTATCACAAATTCACCTTTTTATTCTTTGACATAAAAGCAAGATTCTGTACTGGTATTCGCTTTTACAATTTATCGTTCAAAGTACTGATATATGTTATTTTTAAACACTCATTTAGAAAGCACCAACCTCAGGGAAGGAATAATCACTTCTGAAAAATAAAAAAAAAGAAACGATTGTTTGTGGGCAACAGGATTATCAGTGGTAAAGTGAAACATACCGGTGTCCGGTTTTCATAAAGTGTCCAGTTTTCATGCTCATATGTTTCCCATTTAAAACACAGGTAATTTCAGGCTATATATACATATATATATTTACATATCTACCGACATGTGTGTGTATACATATGCCCATATATATTTTAATTGTATTGGGGGCTTATTAATTTATTGTATAATCTTTTAAAAATTATATTTTGTTTTATTATTATTATTGATTTAATAAAGATAAGAGGGGTACAATTCCACACAGTTCCCACCACCAGAGTTCTTCCCATTCCCTCCATTGGAAGCTTTGCTGTTCTTTATCCCTCTGGGAGCATGGACCCAGGATCATATGGGGTGCAGAAGGTGGAAAGTCTAGTTTTCTATAACTGCTTCCCTTCTGGACATGGACTTTGGCAGATCGATCCATACTTCCAGAATATTTCTATCTTTCTCTAGTGGGGCAGGGCTCTGGAGATGGGGGGTTCCAGGATACATTGGTGAGGTTATCTGTCCAGGGAAGTCAGGTTGGTGTCATGGTAGCATCTGCAACTTGGTGACAGAAAAGTATTAAGGTATAAATCAGGAACCTAAAGGTAAGAATATAGCAAATGAGATTTGCAGTCTCCATTTTAGAAAAAGCTAGTAGATCTATTTTAGCTATATTCCAAGTGGGCTGTGACTTTACTAAATTTTGCCTGAGCTCAACAGCTAACATACAGGTAGGCTCACAGTATTCTCTGGGGAGATGGTGTCAGAGTTGAGAATAGGACCTGAAAGCTGGATCAGAGCAGAGAGTAGCTCCCAAATATGGGAAGAGTATATAAATATCATTAACTGTAAAACCCACTAATCTGACCTATGACCCATATCTATTCCTACTCAGCAAAGGAGCCTGCATAACCTCTGCATTCCTGTCCATCTGAGCTTATATTCTGTGGTCATAGCTAGGGACATTAATATATTTAAAAAAATTATTATCTTTATTAATTTGTAAATAGATAGAGATAGCCAGGAACTGAGAGGAAAGTGGAGATAGACAGAGATATACCTGCAGCACTGCTTCACTACTAGTGAAGCTTTCCCCATACAGGTGGGGATCAGGGGCTTGAATGGGGTCCTTGCACATTGTAACGTGTGCACTCCACCAGGTGTGCCATCACTCGGCCCTTGGGACATTAATCTTTAATACATGGTCTGAGCCTCTTATTTTTCCTTGATTGGTATCTACGATATACATCAGGACCCCAGTGTCTCTTTATCTTGTTTTGTTCCCTCCTTTCTCTAAGTCCTTTGCTTTGGTGCAATATGACATACTTAGTCTAAATTTCACCTTATATTCTCCCTTACTGTCCTTTATTTGTAAGTTCCACCTGTAAGTGAGATGATTCAGTATTGCTCTGGCTCTTTCTGGCTTGTCTCACTCAACATAATGCTTTCAAATTCTGTTCATGGTATTGCAAAAGAGATGACTTCATTATTTTTTATTGGGGGTTGTTAATGGTTTACAGTAAATACTGTTGTTAATATATATGTGAAATGTCTCAATTTTTTTGAAAAAACAAACTCACAATCTAGATCCTCTTCCACCCTCATGCACCAGGACCTGAAAGCAATACACCAAATCCAATCCAAGCTCTATTTTATGTTTCTCCTTTCTGTCTTTATATCCCAACTTCTAGCTTATCTTACTTAACATGATTCCCTCAGGCTCCTTCCAAGATGACCTCTTCATTTTTAATAGCTCCAATGTAATATGCAGAATATTTTTCAGGCTTTAAGATTACATTCTTTGGCGATTCACCCTAAGTTCCAACCACACTTCTTCTGTGTGCCTCATTTTCCCCTTTTCAATGACTTTATTTATATTTTATTTTTTAGATATAGACAAAGAAGGAGAGAGAGAGAGAGAAAGAGAATAAAATCACAGCACCAAAATTTCCTCCAGTGAGATGGAGGACTGAACCTGAACCAGGTCATAGGCAGGACAAAGCAGTGTGCTAATCAAGAGAGCTATTTAACCAGCCCTGTCTCAGTATAATTTTTTGAGTATTTATTTAATAGGACAGAGAAAAACTGAGAGGGAAGGGAAGCTAAAGAAGGAAAGAATAAGAGAGACACCTACAGCACTGCTTCTCTGCCTCTGAAGCTGATGCCTTGCAGGTAGGGCCTAGGGGCTTGAAGCTGGGTCCTTGCACATGGTAATGATAATGTGTGTGCTCAACTGGGTGTGATACTGCACAGCCCCCATTAGTATAATTTTTAAGATCCTACTGTTGCATAAGGTTATAGAAGCAAATGGAATTGACTATATATCTATCTTACATATGTTTCAAAAGAACTAAAGAAATAGTTTTTATCATAATTATACGTTATTTTTTATACCAACAGACACATGAAAGGACTAATTTTATTCCATTAGTAAATTATATGTGAATACATGGTTCACTCATTTTTCCCTCTCGTTACTCACCTCCTTTTATGTCTTATCTTTTGTTTCATCTGTTCAACTTTCAAAATTTGTGTTTGCATAATATATGTGATTTAATTTTGAATAGACTAAAATAATGATGTAATGGTATGAACTATACAAAAGCAACATTAATTATACATAGCAAAATGAAGGAGAATAGGGACTAGCAGACAGCTCATCCAGTAGAGCTCATCCATATCTTACCATGAACAAGATGGAATGTCAGAACTACATTGGAACACCATGATGGAGCAGTACTATGTGTTATCTTTCTGACTCTTTCTCTGATTTTCTTTCATATAAAAAAGGAGTAAGAGAAGAAAGAAGAAAATAAAAACCTCTTTCAAGCAACAATTCAATCTCATACACTCTAACTACAAAACCAGTCAATCAATTAAATCACTCAAGGACAGTTAATTTTTTCATCTTTCTTTAGATTGACAGACAATGTATCTTTAAGCATCAAGCAGGAATGACATGAAATGATTTTCAGGGAATCAATTTATACATTTTGTACAATTCTTCAAAGCTGTTGTTCTGCTCTGTTTCTAAAATTTTGGGGGTATCTCTAATATCAATGACAGTAAAGAGTATATACAAATTAAACATCTTTTTGTTTAGTCACTGATATGTTTAGCTCTTGGTATAAAGGGCTCTATGAGATTTGATTTTGTATAACAATAAGTTACCCAGAAGCTAGATTTTCTTTTATTCTTTTTTTGTCTTGTAGTTGCCAGGAATAGGCTGTTTTATGTCCCATGGATAAAAGAGAACTTAGGATACAAATTTGAAGTGAAGTGTAATATTTCAAGAAAAAAAATTGAGCAGACTTCACCTTAAGGCCTATGGAGCCAGGAATACTCAGTTAACAGTGTTAAGGAAAGTTCATTTTTCTTTTCTGGTCATAATAATCATTAATGTGTTTTAAGTGCCTTCATCACCTTTTTGCACATTATTTTTAAAAATATTAAATTTGGCTATGAATGGAGTGTAAGTTGTTAAGTAATTGCTTGTCTCTACTTTTGTGACTGTCAGATTTTTAAAAATTTTCCATAGGATATCTATAGATCATGTATACGGACTGGTCTTGTAAACCTTCAGGAGGCTAGTGCTCCAAGTAACTCTAACTTACTACCTGAAATATTTGTATTTTTCCATGTCATATATTTTCAATTCTCAGTTTTTCATAACTGAAGACAAATTTTTCTTCAGTAACTTTCATTAATTCTACCACAGGGAAAACACAGATATTCATTATCTTTCTCAAGTGAGAGATATGTTCTCATTTTTTAATCCCAAGGGCTTTATGAAAAATTTGTCCCTTTAAGTCATATTATGACCCAATTAAAATATGAAAATGATTAATTCACTTACCATTTAAGGATGTAGAACTGGGTTGTTATCACAGTAACACCATTCTAAGATAAGTATCAATTTTATTTTATTTTTAGCATCAATTTTATATACAGATATAAATCAAGGATACTTGAAATTTAGTTAATTTCAGATTTTATCCCCCTTTGAGTGCCATGAATTTCGCTTAATCTGAGATGTAAATGTAAAGATTTTTATGTATTTCTCATTCCAAACTAACACCTACAAAAAACAAGAAAATATGTTTTATTTGTATTTTAAATTCATTTTTACTTAAGTTGAATCAGTAAAAATTTCTTGCTTTATTGGAATGAGATTGTTGATTTTTGTATGACAAGCTCATACACTTTGAAGTTGTTTTTAATTTGATTGCAAATTAGATTTAATTCTTTTGAGAAACATCTTAAATACATACCTATATATAATAGCTCAGTAGTAATGTAATCTATTATGAAATTGGGGACTTATTTTCCTATAAGATCTTGTCAGATATAGCAATTTCCTTGCATTTACTATGAAACAAATAAGAGTTTTTAATGCCCAAATTCCTTCAAATAAGTTAAATTGAAAGAGCATGCATTTAGTGACATATTTCTGTGCTTGCTTCAAAAGAGAGTAGGAAACTTTGTCCTATAAAGTATAGTAGAACAGATTTTGATCCACCCTTTATATTGCAGGAACTATAGTACTCAACAGAGACACAAGGAATAAATAATAATCCAGACACTAATGAATTTGGTATAAAATAAATAAAACCATTAGATGTATAATTCTGATTATTGTGAAACCTTATTATCAAATGACTATTTGTTTGATTGCAATGAAGTTAATAAAAGGTAATCTAGAGTCTGTTGCAAAGGAACATATATACATTGGAGAAGAGCTCTGACTTTTCTTTTTTTTATTGTTATGGCTTTTGTTTATTGACATTTTTTTTTAAATTTTATTTTATTTTATTTTATTTTTTATCTAAGAAAGGTTAAATTAACAAAACCATAGGGTAGGAGGGGTACAACTTCACACAATTCCCACCGCCCAATCTCCATATCCCACCCCCTCCCCTGATAGCTTTCCCACTCTCTAGCCTCTCCCAATTCATATCAAATGATATTGCATCTGCCGATCACAACCTAATCAACACAACGATTTCCACCTCAACATGCTTCACTTCAGACTGTGTCCAGAGACTTCACATGTGGAATGACAACTCTTCAGCTTCATTACTCTGGTGAGAAATTTCCTTTCATAGTATACTCTAATTCCATCTCAGGTGGTTCACTTTCTAACAAAGTCCCAAAACCTAGATATACACCAGTTTCTGTGAGCTCTGACTTTTCATCAGCCTGAGAAGTATTTGGGCAGAGGTTACGCTTGTCTTATCAATTTGGGTTGATCATTAGGTAGTGAGTATAAAGTAGAATGTAAAGACAAATGATAAAACACAGGATTCAAAGAAAATTAGGAACTGTAAAGAAAAAAATGAGAGGGATTCATTACTAGTCTTGAAGGGTTAAGACAACATCCAGGAGTTTGGAAAGAGAAAGAATTTCAAGTAGAGGAATTAATGGAAAGTTTCAACGGAAAAACAGTGTAAATTAACATGGCAGTGTAGTCTCTTGAAAGTTTCATACTTAAGGAAAACTGACAACATTTCTCTAACTGAATTAGAGGTGATATTACTAAAATAACATTAACATAAGAGGTATTTAAATATTATTATTATTATTTTATATTTTATTTTTAATAAAATAAAAAGAGCACTGCTCTGTTCTGGTATATGAACCTGGGACCTTGGAGCTTTAGGCATAAGAGTCTCTTTGCATAACCATTATTTTATTCCTCCCCACCCCACTTTTTCAACTAAAGAATGATGACAGTATAAGTTAAAATACTAATTTAATTCATTGGTACCTTGATGGGGATGGCATTAAATTTATATATGACTCATAGTCATTTTTATGATGTTAGTCCTTCCAATCCATGAGCAGGGGGTGTCTTCACATTTCTTTGTTAACTCTTTTGGTTTCCTTGAAGAGTGATTCGTAATTTTCAGTGTATTAGTCTATCACATCCTTTGTTAACTTTATTCCCAAATATTTTGTTTTTTTGCTGCTATTGTGAAGGGGATTGATTTCTATATTTTTTCTTCTCCTGATTTGGTATTTACAAAGAGGAATGCCACTGATTTTTATATATTGACTTTTGTAGCCTGCCATTTTATTATATTGTTCAAAGATACCTAGGAGTTTTTTACTGGAATCTTCAGGATATATATATATATATATATATATATATATATATATATATATACTGAGGGCTTGAAGCTGGGTCCTTGCACATTTTAGCATGTGCACTCAACCAGGTATGCCACCACTGGGACCCACTCTTGCCTAATTTCTATGGCAAGGACTTCCAAGGAATGTTGAATAGTATTGATGATAATGGGAAGCCTTGTCTTGTACCTGACTGGAAAGGCAATGTTATCAATTTTTCATCATTTTCTGCTGAATTTTTAATGTAAGTCAAAATCCAAATATCTAATTTCATTGCTGGATTCAGTGAAATTTTATTTTCCCTTAAAAGGACTTTGGAGGTACTTATTTTATGACTTAAATGATACTTTTTTTTGTCATCAGGTACCCAGATTTTGTTATTCTATAAAACCGTCTTGTACATTTTTTTAGAACCTCCTTGAGTCTTATATAATTGTTTTAACAGGGAAAAGTGGCGTTCATCAGGTGTCGTTAATGTTCAGGGCTCCAGCAGGCTGGGATAGCTTCGCGGTGGTAGACAGAGACTCGAAGACACACGGCTGGGCAGTGAATGCAGTTTAATCTTTATTCACGAGTGGGCAAATCACCACACCATGTGCTTCTCCATCTTTCTCCCCCTGGCGGCTGCAGCCGGGACTCTGGAAGTCTCTAGGGGCAGGGGGTGGGGGCAAGGGGGCGAGCGAAACTAGCAGGGGCTAAACCACCACCTCCCAGAGGCGGGGGAGTGAGACCAAAACCAATGTGAAGCATACAACAATTCCCCCTTTTCTTTTTAACTAAATGACCATAGTATCAGGGGTATGGGGTGAACAGAAACCTATATTGTACAGGCATTTTTAAAAAAGAAACTGGCACAAACATGGAGGAACATGTAAGGGAGTAACAAGAACCAGTGTGATGCCAAGGGAAGGCCTGAGGGGGACCTTTTTTTGCCTCTGGGGGGCGTTACTTGCCTCAACGGGCATTTTCTAGCATGGGGGCAGGGAACAGCCTAGAGTCCCAAGGCAGCTGGCTGCAGTCAGTCTTTGAGAAACCCAGCAGCATAAAGGGAAGCTGCTGTAGAGTTGTGTAAAGTGTCCAAGAGGTGTACCAGTGAGTCCGATAGAAATGCCAGTCCAAAGCAGATGTCCACGGAAGAATGCCAGGGGGTGGAACGTTGTATGAGGAAGGTCAGCTGCTGGAATTCTGCTTTTCTATAGAGAACTTGACAGCTGCAATTTACTTACTATGAAACAAAACTTGTAGCAGGTTAGAAGTTTATCATAATTGATAACTCTATTACAATTGGAAGTCTTTTTTAGTATGATTTTAAGGTTGTTTAAAGTTTAAACAATAGAATGTGGAAAGGTAAACAAAAAACCATGGGGAAAAAAAGCCTCAGGCATGAGAATCATTAGCATAACCATTGTGTAATCTACCATTTCCAATTGAGAAGGTAATCGAGTTTTACATATCAACAAGTCTATCTAGGGTGTAACCCTTTGTTACACCCATTTAAGATGGAGACACACTCTAGGTGTGTGCAGGTATTTTTTAGACCAACTTAGTTAAATATATTATTTTTTAACTAATTTTTACCTCAGACTTTAAATGTAAGTTAATTTTATCTTTATGAGAATTACATTGAAAATCTTTTTCATTTAACTTTGTCTGGTAAAAATATAGCCTTAAAGTTATATTTTTAACCTTAAAGTTAATGTTTACCAAACTTTAAACACACACGTAAACATGGTCTTTAATACACAAGGAGAGAAACCTTTGTTACGAAGACATGTCATTTTAAACATGAATTTAGATCTATACTGTCTTAGTTGTTGGGGGGGTCACCTTCCGGAGGTGGCCTCCTTTGCAGTTGCACTTCTAGGAATTGTAGGTTGTGATCTCTGGACGAACCTCTGCGTATTCTAGCTCGTCTGCCTTCAGACCGAAGTTTGGGATCGCTGCCAGGGGGCCCAGTTTCAGCAGGGAGCCCGCGGTCTCCAGGTGGTCCAGGATCTGCCCAGACTTCATAGCAGGAGGGTGGGCGGGACAGCCATGCACAAGGCTGAGGTGCCTGGGGTGGCGGCCATGATGGGCTGCAGCCTTGTCCGCCATGCCTGCTGCCCTGCTCTCGATGGCCGAGCAGCGTGGGAGGAGCCCACGCCCAATGCCCCGCGCCACACAGCGGAAAGCCAGCTCATGCGGGCTGGTGTTGGGCTCCTGCGGGTTGGTGTTGGTGGAAACCACAGGGTGGTCCAGAGATAATTGTTCCGGAAACTGCGAAACAGTCTCGTGAAGAAAGGGCAGAGGCCTTTGGAAACCTCTTCACAAGCAGAAAAGAAGGCCATTGTAGATAGATAGGCTAAGTCTTCACTTATCTGGGAGATGTGCAGGTCAGGTCCATGGGGTGCCATTTGTCGTTAGAGTTCGGGGCTCCAGCAGGCCGGGCTAGCTTTGCGGCCGTAGACAGAGACTCGAGGACACACGGCTGGGCAGAGAACACAGTTTAATCTTTATTCACGAGCGGGTAAATCACCACACCATGTGCTTCTCCATCTTCCCTGCCCCCTGCATCTGCGGGGGACTCTGGAAGTCCGTAGGGTTTTGGGGGGGGGCGGGGAGAAGGGGGCGTGCGAAACTAGCAGGGGCTAAACCACCACCTCCCAGAGGCGGGGTGGGGGGAGACCAAACCAATGTGAAGCATACAACAATCAGGAAACCAATTTTGAAGCTGGAGGTTTTATAATTGAAGCTATTTTTAAAATAATTTTTATTTGTAAAAAGGAAACACTGACAAGAACCATTAGATAAGAGGGGTACAACTCCACACAGTTCCCACCACCAGAACTCCATATCCCATCCTCTCCCCTGACTGAAACTAGTTTTTTAATCACAAAAGCCCCAGAAATAGCTTTTACATTAACTGAGTACTTAACCAGGCCAGTCATTTGCATGACTGTTTGTCACTGACTTTCTGGGCAGGAGGTTAATTGTGATTGCATGGTCACCTGGACTATCCTATAATTTTAAGTAGAGTCCCTCTGTTGGGACTGACAGTATGTTATTTCCTAGCATTAATGTTGGGATGCTCTTTAAATCAGCTATGAAACTGGGGAAAAAGTGATTTACCTCCTTGATTTAATTATCTTTTCTTACTGTCTGCATCAGGCCACTTTCCTACTAATTAGAATTCAGATGCAAGCAAAGATAGAAAAAAATACTATGAGACAAAAATGATATGTTTGATATATTCTTCTTGAGAAGTATATTGCATATGAATCACTGACTATCTTGAACTACTCTTTTCCTTCATTGGAACTCTTAAGTTAGATATTAAAAGATGAGTTTTAATGAATGAATACTATACAGATTGGACTTTCTACAGATATTTTTGCAAGCAAGAGAGGAAACAGTTTTTATAACGGATAAAAGAAGGATAAAGGAGAAAGTGACATAGCCATATTTTCTATGCATGCATACATTGGTGGAATATTTAGATTTTAAAAATGAAAAGGAATTTCTTATTTGCCAAAATTAAAGCACATTATATTTTTCTTAATACAATTTCACTAAGTAGGCTAAATAAGGAAACTACTCACTCTGTTGTGTTTTGGCTCATAATCTCTTATGTTTTATTGATGTGAAGTGATTATTTGTGCCCCCTTGGTATTATTTGACAACATCAATGGCAAGAATATTTCTGATGATATAAGAAATGGTTTCATCCTACTATTCACTAATTGAATGATTTCTTTTCAGTGTGACCACACTTTAAATTTTGGTAACAGTAAATAAATAAATAGATAAAAAAAAAATACCATGAACATGCAGATTTTTAGGAATGGTGATATTAGGTAGCCCTATCTAGTACCTGATATGAGGGGGAATGTTTCAAGTTTCTCAACATTGAATAGAATATTGGCTATAGTTTTGCTATATATGGACTCCACTATCTTGAGAGATTTTCCATCTATTCCCTTTTTTTTTCTGTAGTGTTTTGATTGTGAAGGAATGTTGGATTTTTTAGAACACTTTCTTTGCATGTATTGATATAATTATGTGGTTTTTGGTCTTGCTTTTATTGACGTGGTGGATAACGTTGATTGATTTATGCATATTAAACCAACTTTGCATCCTTGTGATAAATTTCCACTTGGTCACGATGAACAATCTTTTTAATATACTGCTGTATCTGGTTGTCCAGAATTTTGTTCAGTATTTTAGCATCTATGTTCATCAGTGATATTGATCTGTAGTTTTCTTTTTTCCTTTTTTCCTTTTAATAATGCAGTGTGATAGGCTATGGTATCATATATATTATCTTATTTAAAGACATAAATTTTAAGAGAACAATTTGTTCAATATGTGGCAGAGTTTGTTAGAAGTTTTAGAAGCATGCAGGGAAGTGAGCCCCACCCCAGAGGTTCCAGGATTGGGAGAAACATAGGCTCTATAGACTAAGCAGGAGATTCCTGTTGTCTTAGGGTTTAAGAAGACAATCGATAGTTATTGCAATAATCACATTGTTTGGCAATTGTGTTAATTTGAAAGAATCCCTTTGTTAGGATTTTCTGTGTCATACACACCCTCACCATATTTTATGTCCTTTGACATTATTTGCATATAGCAATGCCACCTGTTGCTTTTGTTCTCCCTGGACTAAATTTTTAAGAGAGTCAACATATCAAAGACTCAGCCTATATATTAAAAAGACAAGCTCTGTGCTTTAAAAAGTTTGAGATAGTCAAATAATATTTCCCCTCTCATTTTAATTAAATAATGATTTATATGACTATAAATTGATAGGAGTGTACATAAACATCATTTCCACCACCAGAAGACTATGTCCCATCCCCTGCCCCCCACAACCCCATAAAGCTGAACATTCACCCTCATCCTCCACCCAGGGTTTTTTCTTTGGTGCCCTACTACAAATTCAGTCAACTCCTGCTTTGAATTTGCGTTTATGTTCTTCTTTCTCAAATTCTGTTTATGAGCAGGATCATCCCATACTCATCTTTATCTCTCTGACTTAGCTCACTTAACATAATTTCTTCTAGCTCCATCCAAGATGGGTCAGAGAAGGTGGATTCATTGTTCTTAATAGCTGTTTAGTATTCCATTGTGTATATATACCACAGCTTTCTCAGCCACTCATCAACCTAATCAATGCAACAAGTACCATCTCAGCATGCTTCACCTCAGACTGTATTCAGAGACATCAGGCATCGATTGCCAACCCTTCACCCTCATCACTCGGGTGAGACCTTTCCTTTATGGTAGTCTCTAATTCCATTCCAGGAGGTTGACTTTCTAATGAAGCCCCAAAACTTAGATATAGGCCAGGTCCCATAATATAGAGCATATGTTCACAAGTATCTTATAAATTGGGGCAAAATATATACCTGAAAGCAAAAATGCACAATAGTCTTTAGTGAGTCAGTATCAAGTTCATAATGAAATAGTGTCCACTTAGACTCAGATACCCTCCTCATGTACTTCCTATTACAGTTCTCTTACTCACTCCAGAGCTAACTTTATCAAAACAAGGACTGCAAAAGCTGAAAAGGGCAAGAGACTGGCATACTTTAACAATGACTCTTTAGTCACTATCAGGCCACCCCAATCAGCTGGGGCCCTAATCGGGGCTCCCAAACAGACTTGATGAGCCTAGAACTTGAATAAATCCCTCTCTCTGTTTTTTTCCGGTCATCTCTATCAGGAACTACAAAATAGACCCTTTTGTGGGCTCTCATAACCTTGCCCTCAACCTGGATCAACAATGGTAGAGAATGTTCCATCCTCTGAAGGGAGGATGGACAACATACTCTATGCTACACCTGAGGAAGATGGGTCCATACTGGGGCAGCATGGAATGTTCCTACTCATGACCACAGAATGTGAGCTATGATCTAGAGGGATGTAGAGGTCACACAGGCTCCTAAGCTAATTATGGCCCAAGATCACATCAAATTGATGGGGTTTACAGTAATACTTATACCCCTTTCCCACATTATTAAGCTACTTTCTTCCCTGATCCAGCTTTCTGGTTCTTTTCCCAGCCATGACATCATCTTCCCAGACAATAATTAGGAGTCACCTTCATATCAGATTTCAGGATCAGGCAAAAACAAAACAAACCAAAAAAAAAAAAAAAAACCAAAAAAAAAAAACCCTAGTATAGTTACAGGCCCTTTGAAATATAACTAAAATATGCCTACTATCTATCTACAAAATGGAGGACCCCCCCGCCCAATGCTTCACCTGCACTATTCCAGCCTTTAGGTCCATGATTGGACAATCATGTTTGGCTTTGTATATTAACTCTCTTTTCAGCCACCAGGTTCCAGATGCTAGCAGGATGTGACCAGACTTCCCTGGACAGACAACCTCACCATTGTGACTTGGAGCTACGCTTCCCCAAATCTCTTCCCCACTAGGGAAAGAGAGAGACAGGATGGGAGTATGGATCAAACTGTCAATGCCCATGTTCAGCTGGGAAGCAATTACAGAAAACAGACCGTCCACCTTCTGCGTCCCACAAGGATCTTGGGGTCCATACTCCCAGAGGGTTAAAGAATAGGAAAGCTATCAGGGGAGGGGTTGGTATACGGAGGTCTGGTGGTGGGAATTGCGCGAAGCTGTACCCCTTTTTTCTTATGGTTTTGTCAGTGTTTCCTTTTTATAAAGAAAAAATTTTTAAAAAGACTATACTCACCTAAAGAGATATTTTCTTTTTTTTCTTTTCTATTTAAAATTTTATTTCTTTATTGGGGAGTTAATGTGTTATATTAAACAGTAAATACAATAGTTTGTACATGCATAATTTTCCCCAGTTTCCCATATAACAATACAACCCCGAACAGGTCCTCTGTCATCCTTCTTGGACCTTTATTCTCTCTACCCACCCACGCGACCCTAGAGTCTTTTACTTTGGTGCGTTGTGGTCGGCAGATGCAATATTATTTGATATGGATTGGGAGAGGCATACGGGAAAGTGGGCCCTATCCAAGGGTTCCAGGACTGGGGGAAGTAAGGGCTCTATAGTGGAGATGTGAGGTTCCTGCTGTATTAGGGTTCAAAAAGACAATCGATAGTTAATGTTATCATCACATTATTTGGTAATTGGGTTAACTTTGAAAAGTCCTTTTGTTATGGTTTGCAGTATAGTACCCAGTATCTTGTATATAGCTGTGCTATTGGATGCTTCTAATCTACTTGGTCTAGGCTTTTGAGAGAGTCCGCATATCAAATACACAGCCTATATATTAAAAAGATTCAGTTTGTGTTCTGAAAAACTTTGAGACATACAATTGATTTTCCCCCTCATATTAATTAACTAGTGATTTATATGTCTACATTTTGTTAGGAGTGTACATAAACACCATTCCCACCACCAAAAGACTGTGACCCATCCCTCCCGGCCACTCCCACCCCCCACTGGCCCAGGAAGCTGCATGTCTACCCCTCACCACTGGGCTTTTACTTTGGTGCCCTACTTACAATTTGGTCAGGTCCTGCTTTTAGTTTCCCTTTCAGATCATCTTACTCAACTTCTGTTGATGAGTGGGATCATCCCACACTCATCTTTATCTTTCCGACTTAGCTCACTTAACATAATTCCTTCTACCTCTGTCCAAGATGGGTCAGAGAAGGTGGGTTCATTGTTCTGGATAGCTGCATAGTATTCCATTGTGTATATATACCACAGCTTTCTCAGCCACTCATCTGTTGTTGGGCACCTGGGTTGCTTCCAGGTTTTAGATATTATGAATTGTGCTGCTATGAACATAGGAATACACACCTCTTTTTGGTTGGGTGTTATGGAGTCCTTGGGGTATAACCCCAGGAGAGGAATTACTGGATCATATGGAAGGTCCATGTCTAGCCTTCCGAAAGTTTTCCAGACGGCTCTCCACAGAGGCTGGACCAATTTACATTCCCACCAGCAATGTAAAAGGGTTCCTCTGTCCCCACATCCTCTCCAGCATTTGTTGCTGCTGTCCTTTTTGATGTATGCCATTCTTGCAGGAGTGAGGTGGTATATTAGTGTTGTCTTAATTTGCAATTCTCTGACAATCAGTGACCTAGAGCAGTTTTTCATATGTTTGTTAGCCTTTTGGATCTCCTCTGTAGTGAATGTTTTATTCATATCCTCTGCCCATTTTTGGATGTGGTCATTTGCTTTTTTGGTGCAAAGTTTGATGAGCTCTTTATATATTTTGGTGATTAGTTTCTTGTCTGATGTATGGCATGTGAAGATCTTCTCCCATTCTGTGAGGGGTCTCTCTGTTTGTTTAATAATTTCTGTGGATGTGCAGAAGCTTTTCAATGTGATATAGTCCCATTGGTTTGTTTCTGCTTTAGTCTTCCTAGAAATTGGGTTTGATTCATCAAAGATGTCCTTGAGGTGTAGGTGGGAAAGTGTTTTACCAATGTTTTCCTCTAAGTATTTGATTGTTTCTGGTCTGACATCTAGGTCTTTGATCCATTTGGAGTTGATTTTTGTTTCTGGTGAGATAAAGTGGTTCAATTTCATTCTTCTGCATGTAACAACCAAGTTTTCCCAGCACCATTTATTGAAGAGAGCCTCCTTCTTCCATTTAATCCTTTGGGCCCCCTTATCAAAGATTAGATGAGCATAGGTGTGGGCCTTCATTTCTGGACTTTCAATTCTGTTCCATTGGTCTGTGTGCCTATTTTTGTCCCAGTACCATGCTGTTTTGATGATGATGGCTTTATAATATAGTTTAAGGTCTGGGAGTGTGATGCCTCCATTTCTGTTTCTTTTCCTTAAGATGGTTTTGGCAATTCTAGGTGTTTTCAGGGTCCAGATAAATGATTGTAGTGTTTGTTCTATTCTCTTAAAGAAGCCTGGTGGAACTTTGATGGGTATTGCATTAAATTTGTATATGGCTCTGGGGAGAATATTCATTTTGATGATATTTATTCTTCCAATCCATGAGCATGGGATATCTTTCCATTTCTTGGTATCAGTTTCTATTTCCTTGAGTAGTGACTCATAGTTTTCAGCATACAAGTCTTTCACTTCTTTGGTCAACTTCATTCCTAGGTATTTAATGATTTTGCTGAAACAGTAAATGGGAGTGATTTGTGGATGTCTTCTTCTTCAGATTTAGTGTTTGCATAAAGAAATGCCACTGATTTTTGTACATTGATTTTGTAGTTGATACCTTGCTATATTGCCTAATAACTTCCAGTAATTTTCTGCTGGATTCTTTAGGTCTTTCTATGTATACTATCATATCATCTGCAAATAGTGAGAGCTTGACTTCTTCCCTTCCAATCTGTATTCCTTTGATTTCTTTCTCTTGCCTGATTGCTATGGCAAGAACTTCCAATACTATGCTGAAGAGTAACGGTGACAGTGGACAGCCCTGTCTAGTCCCCGATCTGAGGGGGAATGCTTTCAGCTTCTGTCCATTGAGTATGATGTTGGCTGTAGGTTTGCTATATATAGACTCCACTATCTTGAGGAATTTCCCATCTATTCCCATTTTTTGCAGAGTTTTGAGCATGAATGGGTATTGGATTTTGTCAAAGGCTTTCTCTGCATCTACTGAGATAATCATGTGGTTTTTGGCTTTGCTTTTATTGATGTGGTGAATGACATAGATTGACTTACGGATGTTGAACCAGCCTTACATTCCTGGGATGAATCCCACTTGGTCATCATGAACAATCTTTTTTATATGTTGCTGTATCCGGTTGGCCAAGATCTTGTTTAATATTTTGGCATCTATGTTCATCAGAGATATTGGTCTGTAGTTTTCCTTTTTTGTTCTGTCCCTATCAGCTTTTGGTATCAGGGTGATGTTGGCTTCATAGAAGGTGGAAGGGAGTATTCCTGTTTCTTCAATCTTATGGAATAGCTTAAGAAGCATGGGTACTAACTGTATCCTGAAAATTTTGTAGAATTCGTTTGTGAAGCCATCTGGTCCAGGACTTTTGTTGTTGGGGAGATTCTTAATAACGGTTTCAATTTCTTTGTCTGTGATTGGTGCATTTAGATTTTGTAGTTCTTCTTGGTTCAGTTTTGGAAGGGCAAATGCTTCTAGGAATTGTTCCATTTCTTCCAGATTCTCTAGCTTGGTGGCATATAGTTCTTCATAGAAGTTTCGCAGGATTCTCCGGATGTCTGTGGTATCAGTTGTGATAGCTCCTGCATCGTTTACAATTCTATTAATTTGAGTCTTCTCTCTTTTTTGTTTGGTGAGTCTGACTAGGGGTTTGTCAATTTTGTTTAATCTTTCAAAGAACCAACATTTGGCTTCATTGATCTTTTGTATGGTTCTTTTATTTTCGATGTTGTTTATTTCTGCTCTAACTTTAGTGACTTCTGTCCTTCTGGATGCTTTAGGGTTCCTTTGTTCCTCTTCCTCTAAGTCCTTGAGGTGTTCAGTAAGGTCGTTCATTTGAGCTTCTTCTTTGTGTTTAATATGTGATTGTATGGCAATAAGTTTCCCTCTCAGTACTGCTTTTTCTGTGTCCCAAATATTTTGATAGGTTGTGTCTTCATTTTCATTTGTTTCCAGGAACATTTGAATTTCCTGCTTGAGTGAGTCTTTAACCCAGTGGTTCTTAAGGAGTATGTTGTTTAGTTTCCAAATTCTGTGTCTTTTAATAATTTTCTGTATGTTGTTAAATGTTAGTTTTACTCCACTGTGGTCTGAGAAGATACTTGGGATGATTTCAAAGCTCTTGAATTTATTGATGCTTTCTTTGTGGCCTAACATGTGGTCTATCCTTGAGTATGTGTTATGTAGATTTGAAAAGAAGGTGTATTCCAGTTTTTGGGATGAAGGAGTCTGAAAATGTCCAAGAGGTCTAGTCTGTCGATCTCTTCATTCAATTCTCTTGTATCTTTATTGGTTCCCTGCTTTGTTGATCTGTCTAAGTGTGAGAGTGGGTATTGAAGTCTCCCACTATTATTGTATTACTATTGATGTATTTTTGAAATTCTTTCAGTAGGTGCTTGATGTATTTAGATGGTCCCTCATTGGGTGCATAGATGTTAATCATTGTTAAGTCTTCTTGGCTGATTGATCCTCTAATCATTATGTAATGTCATTGCCTATCTTTTATTACTTTATTTAATTTAAAATCTATCGTGTCTGAGATGAGAATGGCTGTTCCTGCCCTTTTTTGTGATCCGTTAGCCTGTATTATAGTTTTCCATCCTTTCACTTTAAGTCTGTGTTTATCTTGTTGTGACAGGTGGGATTCTTGCAAGCAGCATATGGTTGGGTTATGTTTTCTGATCCATCCCCCCACCCTGTGCCTTTTGATGGGTGAGTTTAAGCCATTGACATTTATTGATATTATGGATTTAATGTATTGTAGTGCCATTGTTCAAAAAAAATTGTTTGCTCTGATATATTGCAAGTATTATAGTGATGTTCTTGTTTATAAGAGGTCTTTTCGAACATCTTTCAGGGCCAGCTTGGTGATGGTTGCCTCCTTTGACTGTTGTTTGTCTAAGAAGGTTTTTATCCCTCCATCTACTTTGAATGAAAGTCTAGCAGGATATATTATCCTTGGTTGAAACCCTTTTTCATTCAGGGCTCGATATATATCTTGCCATTCCCTTCTGTCTTTTCGAGTTTGTGTGGAGAATTCTGCAGATAATCTTATGGGTTTTCCCTTGTATGTGACTTTTTGTTTCTCTCTTGCAGCCTTTAGGATCCTTTCTTTATCCTTACTTCTTCTCATTGTCACTATGATGTGTCTTGGTGTCTTCAGGTCTGGGTTGATTCTGTTTGGTACTCTCTGGGCCTCTTGAATCTTGATGTCCTTTCTGTTATTCAGGTCTGGGAAGTTTTCTTCTATTATTTCCTCTAGAATGTTTGCTTCCCCTTCCTCTCTTTCTTCCTCTGGAAGGCCAATTATACAAATGTTACTTCTTTTGAGATCATCCCATATGTCTCTGTTGTTGTTTTCAGTGTCTCTCAATCTCTTTAAGATCTTTCACCTCTTTCTTCATTTTCTCTAACTCATCCTCTGTCTGACTAATTCTGTTTTCTGCTTCTGTTAGTCTGCTTTCCCTTGCCTCAGCTTCTTTTTTCACTACAGCTATTTCAGCTTCAGTTCTCTAATTGTCTCAAGATAATCAGTATTTTCCTTGGGGGTCTCAACTGTTGTTTCCCTAATACTGCCATTCCTTTCCTCCAATGTTGTTTTCATTTCTGTGATTAATAAGTTTATTATTGATTGCATACTTTTCTTATCTATGGTTACTTCTGGCTGATTTGTAGTTTCTTCTGGGATCCTGTCTTCATTCATTGGAGTAGCAGTTTTATTTGTTTTTGATCTACCCATTTTTTTGATTTATGTGTTTCTTTTTTATGCTCTGTTGTTCCTCAGTTGTTGTTTCTTGAGTACAAGTAACACTGTACTAAATACCTTTATGACAATTGCACTCACCAACCTCAAGAATTACAGTCGCAACTGAAGCAAGTATTGAAGCAGTTTAATCATTACCAGTTAGCCAAACAAATTTTCCAGTCCGTGAAAAAATAGTAACCAAATCCCAGTGAAGAAAGAGAAAAGAAAGAAAAGATAGCAAGACTAGACAGTTATGCAAATCTACTATCCACTGTATATTCTAGGGGTAACAAGAGGAGAAAGGGAACTAGAGCAGAGATACACACATAGAGAATCCACTCTGAGTCAGATTTCTTCCCCAAAATAATCACAAATTCAGAAAGGCAAAGAAGAAGGAAGAAGTGTATGACAAGATAAAAAAAAAAAGAGAGAGGCATGAGAGAGAAAAGGGAAAATATAAGAAAAAGAGCTTTAATTAAAGAGCAGTGAAAGAAAATTCCCAAATGTGTATCAGTGAACTCTAAAAAGCACACTGTTTGTTGGTGTGGGGGCTGGGGGATGTGACTTTTGAAGCTGTAGGATTAAGGAAGAAAAGATGACAATAATGAGAAAAAGAAAAAAAAAGAAAGTGAGAGAGAGAAAAAAGAAAAAGATAAGAAAAAGAACAGTCATAAAAGGGCAGTGAAGGGAAAGGTTTTTTTTTAATGTATTTATTTTTAATTATTTAATTAGCTATGCGGGGTGAGGTGGGGGGGGGTTTGCTACTTAGAAAGAAAAAAGGCCAGAGGTTTCAGAAGGGTATAGACTTATTATTAATGTTACTCCCCGGTGGGACAGGAATTTGGTAAAGAAAAGGAGCTCCTAACAGGGGATCCTGCTAGGATCTGGTCCCCAGGGACTGGTTATGGGTTGGGGGGGGGAAGGGGGAGGAGGTATGCTTAAAAATTAAAAGGAAAAAAAATGTTTCCCCTTTTTTCCTACTCTAATTATTAACCCAAATTAAGTTATAATCACCTCCTTGGTGTCACCGCTAGGACCCCTTATTGGCTGGCCTACTAAAGGAAGAAAATCCTACCATTTCCAGGAGATGTGGTCAGAGCTCAGCCACTAGCAGCTTCTCAGTACGCCATCTTCCGGGAACCTTCTACATGAATTTTTCAAGGTCCATCCAAGATCGGCTGAAAATGGTGAAGTCACCATTTTTTACAGCTGAGTAGTATTCCATTGTGTGTATATACCACAACTTGCTGAGCCACTCATCTGTTGATGGACACCTGGGTTGCTTCCAGGTTTTGGCTATTACAAATTGTGCTTCCAAGAACATATGTGTACAAAGATCTTTTTGGATGGATGTGTTGGGTTCCTTAGGATATATCCCCAGGAGAGGAATTGCAGGATCATAGGGTAGGTCCATTTCTAGCCTTCTGAGAGTTCTCCAGACTGTTCTGCACAGAGGTTGGACCAATTTACATTCCCACCAGCAGTTCAGGTGGGTTCCTTTGACCCCACAACCTCTCCAGAATTTATTGCTGTTACCTTTTGTGATGTATGACATTCTTTCAGGAGTGAAGTGTTATTTCATTGTTGTCTTTATTTGCATTTCTCTGACAATCAGAGACTTCGGGCATTTTTTCATGTGTTTCTGGGCCTTTTGGATCTCTTCTGTGGTGAATATTCTGTCCATATCCTCCCCACATTTTTGGATGGGGTATTTGTTGTCTTGTTGTTGAGTTTGGCAAGCTCTTTATATATGTTGGCTATTAAACTCTTTTCTGATGTATGGAATGTAAAGATTACCCATTCTGTGAGGGTTCTCTTGATTTGGGTAGTGGTTTCTTTTGCTGTGAAGAAGCTTTTTAATTTGATGTAGTCCCATAGATTTATGCTTGCCTTAGTCTTCTTTGTAATTGGATTCATTTCATTGAAGATGTCTTTAAAATTTATGCGGAAAAGAGTTCTGCCAATATTTTCCTCTAAGTATCTGATAGTTTGTGGTCTAACATACAAGTCCTTGATCCACTTGGAGTTTTTTACTTTTGTACTTGATGAAAAATAGTGGTTCAGTTTCATTCTTCTGCATGTTTCAGCCCATTGTTTCCAACACCATTTGTTGAAGAGACTCTGCTTTCCCCATTTAATAGTCTGGGCCTCTTTGTCAAGGATTAGATGTCCATAGGTATGGGGGCTCACTTCTGGGCTCTCAATTCTATTCCACTGGTCAGTGTGTCTATTCATATTACAGTACCAAGCAGTTTTGATGACAATGGCCCTATAATACAATTTGAGATCTGGGAGTTTGATGCCTCTGGTTCTGTTTTTTTTTTTTTTCTCAAGATTGTTTTGGCAATTCTAGGTCTTTTCTGGTTCCAAATATACATTTGTAGCATTTGTTCTATTCTCCTAAAAAATGTGCTTGGTATCTTGATAGGTATAGCATTAAATTTGTATATGGCTGTGGGTAGTATATTCATTTTGATGATGTTCTTACAACCCATGAACATGGAATATCTTTCCACTTCTTTGTGTCTTTTTCAATTTCCTTGAGTAGTGACTCATAATTTTCAGTATATAAGTCTTTCACTTCTTTGGTTAGGTTTATTCCTAGATATTTTATTGTTTTTGTTGCTATAGTAAAAGGAATTGATTTCTGGATTTCAATTTCTTCTAGCTTAGTGTTTGCATAGAGGAATGCCACTGACTTTTAAATGTTAATTTTGTAGCCTGACACCTTACTGTATTTCCTGATGATTTCCAAAAGCTTCTTGCTGGATTCCTTAGGTTTTTCTGTGTATACTATCATGTCATCTGCAAATAGGTAGAGTTTGACTTCTTCTCTTCTGATCTGTATGCCTTTAATTCCTTGCTCCTGCCTGATTGCTATGGCAAGAACTTCCAACACAGTATTGAATAGTAATGGTGATAGTGGGCATCCCTGTCTAGTACCTGATCTGAGTGGAAATGCTTCCAGTTTTTCACCACTGAGTATGATGTTGGATGTTGGCTGTAGGTTTGCTATATATAGACTCCACTATCTTCATCTATTCCCATTTTGTAGTGTTTTGATCATAAAGGGATGTTGTATTTTGTCAAAGGCTTTCTCTGCATCTATTGATATGACCATGTGGTTTTTGGTCTTGCTTTTGTTGATGTGGTGGATAACATTGATTGATTTACATATATTAAACCAACCTTGCATGCCTGGGATAAACCCCACTTGGTCATGAGGAACAATCTTTTTAATATCCTGCTGTATCCGGTTGGCTAGAATTTTGTTCAATATTTTCGCATCTATGTTCATCAGAGATATTGGTCTATAGTTTTCTTTTTTGGTTGTGTCCCTGTCTGCTTTTGGTATCAGAGTGGTGTTGGCTTCATAGAAGCATGCAAGGAATATTCCAGTGTCTTCAATCTTCTGGAAGACTTTTAAAATTAGAGGTATTAGGGGGTAGGGCGGTGGTGCAGTGGGTTAAGCGCATGTGGTGCAAAGTGCAGGGACCAGCGTAAGGATCCCGGTTCGAGCCCCTGGCTCCCCACCTGCAGGGGAGTTGCTTCACAGGCGGTGAAGCAGGTCTGCAGGTGTCTATCTTTCTCTCCCCTTCTCCGTCTTCCCCTCCTCTTTCCATTTCTCTTTTTCCTATCCAACAACGAATTGTGTCAACAAGGGCAATAATAATAACCACAACAAAGCTACAACAAGGGCAACAAAAGGGGGAAAAAATGGCCTCCAGGAGCGGTGGATTCATGTTGCAGGCACCGAGCCCAGCAATAACCCTGGAGGAGGAAAAAAAAAATTAGAGGTATTAGTTCTTCTTTGAAGGTTTTGTAGAATTCATTTGTAAAACCATATGGTCCAGGACTTTTGTTTTTGGGAAGATTTTTGATAACTGTTTCAATTTCATTAGTTGTGATGGGCCTGTTCATGTTACCCACTTCCTCTTTAATTAGTTTTGGAAGTTGGTAGGTATCTAGAAAATCATCCATTTCTTCCAGGTTCTCTAGCTTGGTGGCATATAGTTGGTCATTACGAGGCTTCAATGACCAACTATATGCCACCAAGCTAGAGAACCTGGAAGAAATGGATGATTTTGAAAATCAATGAAAATCAATGAAAAAGTGAAAATTCAATCATTATATGCTGAATTCCTGCGGTGTCTGTTGTGATATCTCTTCTTTCATTTAGTATTCAATTTATTTGGGTCTACTCCCTCTTTGTTTTGTGAGTCTGGCTAAATGTTTGTCGATTTTGTTCACTCTTTCGAAGAACCGACATTTACTTTCTTTGATCTTTTGTATGGTTTTCTTATTCTCAATGTTATTTATTTCTGCCCTAACTTTAGTGATTTCTGTCCTTCTGGTTGCTTTAGGGTTACTTTGTTCTTCTTCTTCTGGGTCTTTAAGATGTGCAATCAGGCTGTTTATTTGTGCTTTTTCTTGTTTCCTAATGTGTCCTTATATAGCTATTAACTTTCCTCTTAGTACTGCCTTAGTTGTGTCCCAAATATTTTGATAGCTGTGTCTTCATTTTCATTGAACTCTTGAAATATTTTGATTTCTTCCTTTATTTCCAATTTGACCTAGAAGTTGTTAAGAAGTGTACTGTTGAGCTTCCACATTTTTGGACTATTACTAATCTTTTGTTGATTGTTAAGTGTTAGTTTAATTCCACTGTGGTCTGAGAAGATGCTTGGGATGATTTTAATGCTCTTGAATTTGCTGATGCTGTCTTTGTGGCCTAACATATGTTCTATCCTTGAGAATGACCCATTTGGACTTGAGTAAAATGTGTATTTCAGTTTCTTGGGATGAATGGCTCTAAAAATCTCCAATAGTTCTAGTTTATCTGTCTCTTCATTTAGCTCCCTTATGTCTTTATTGATTTTCTGCATTGATGTTCTGTCAAGTTGAGAGAGTGGGGTGTTGAAGTCCCCTACTATGAGTGTATTGCTGTTAATATATTGCTGTAGCTCTTTCAGTAGACGTTTGATGTATTTAGATGGCTTCTCATTGGGTGCATAGATGCTAATAATTGTTAAGTCCTCTTGATTGACTGATCCTCTGAGCATTAAGTAGTGTCCATTCCTATCTTTTTTAATCTTATCTATTTTAAAGTCTATCGTGTCCAATATGAGAATAGCTGTTCCTTTTGTTTTTTGTGGGCCATTGGCTTGTATGATAGTTTTCCATCCTTTCACTTTGAGTCTGTGTTTGTCTTGTTGAGTTAAGTGGGTTTCCTGTAGACAGCATATTGTTGGGTTGTATTTTCTGGTCCATCTTCCTACTCTGTGTCTTTTAATAGGTGAATTCAGGCCATTGATATTTATTGATATTAAATATTGAAGATATTTTAATGCCATGCTTGTAGAGTTTTAGAGTGTTCTGATATATGACCTATTTATGTTGGTCAGACTGTTTATAGAAGACCTTTCAGAAATTCTTTCAGGGCAGGCTTGTGATAGTTGATTCCTTCAACTGTTGCTTGTCTGAGAAGGTTCTGATGCCTCCATCTAGTCTGAATGACAGTCTAGCAGGATATAATATTCTTGGTTGAAAGCCTTTCTCTTTGAGCACTCGATAGATATCTTGCCATTCTCTTCTGGCCTGTAGTGTTTGTGTGGAGAAGTCTGCTGCTAATATTATGGGTTTTCCTCTGTAGGTGACTCTTTGTTTTTCTCTTGCAGCCTTCAGGATCCTTTCTTTATTCTTATTCCTTTCCATTCTATGTATGATGTGTCTTGGTGTCTTTAAGTCTGGATTAATTCTGTTTGGGACCCTCTGGGCTTTTTGAATCTTTATGCCTTTGATGTTGTCTAGACTAGAGAAATTTTCAGCTATTATGGCCTGAAGAATGCTTTCTTCCTCTCCCTCTCTTTCCTCCTCTGGTAAGCCAATAATGTGTATACTGTTTCTTTTGAAGTCATCCCATAGGACTCTGTTGTTGTTTTCAGCATCTCTTAATCTTTTTTGAGGTCTCTTACTTCTTTTTAAGTTGTCTCTAATTCGTCCTCGATCTTGCTAATTCTGTCTTCAGCCCCATTGATTCTATTCTCTCTGCCCTCTACTGTTTTCTGGAGTTCACCTATTTTGTTACCCTATTCTGATACTGTTTTAGTTTGTTCAGCTAGTTGTGTTCTTAGCTCAGCTATTTCAGCTCTCCAATAACCTTGAGATAATTAGTGTTTTCTTCCAGAGTCTCATTTGTTGTTCCTGTATTTCTGATGTATTTCTTTCTGTATTTCTTTCAAATTCTTTACTCACTCCTGTGATTATTTCCTTAGCTAGTGTTTGGATGTTGAACTCGTTATTTTGTGCTCCACCCTTTGGGGGGCTTTTAGCTGGACTCTTGTCCTGGTTTGTTTCTCCATTATTTCTTCTTGTTGGTTTAACCATTTTATATATTATGTTATGAGTTCCCTCTCTCAGTACTTTTCAAATTACTGATCACTATTGCCTGGATTGACTTGTGTAAGTTAATTAAAGGGTTCACAGTAGTGGAAGTTAACAGTTGTTTCAATAGTATTTTAATCCCTGAGTTGGAGCTCAGTGGTTTAAAAGCCTCTTTTTTAATTTTTTTTTTCTTCCCTGTAGGCTATGGGAGACTGAGGGCTTTTAAACTACAAGTAGGCTTCTTCTTATTTTTATTTTATTTTTATTTTTTTATTGGGGAATTAATGTTTTACATTCAGCGGTAAGTACAATAGTTTGTACATGCGTAACATTCCCCTGTTTCCCATGTAACAATACAACCCCCACTAGGTCCTCTGAATCCTTCTTGGACCTGTGTTCTCCCCACCCACCCACCCCAGAGTCTTTTGCTTTGGCGCGATATGCCAATTCCTTTTTAGGTTCTACTTCTGTTTTCTTTTCTGATCTTGTTTTTCAACTTCAGCCTGAGAGTGAGATCATCCCATATTCATCCTTCTGTTTCTGATTTATTTCGCTTAACATGATTTTTTCAAGGTCCATCCAAGATTGGCTGAAAATGGTGAAGTCATCATTTTTTACAGCTGAGTAGTATTCCATTGTGTATATATACCACAACTTGCTCAGCCACTCATCTGTTGTTGGACACCTGGGTTGCTTCCAGATTTTGGCTATTACAAATTGTGCTACCAAGAACATATGTGTACAAAGATCTTTTTGTATGGATATGTTGGGCTCCTTAGGATATATCCCCAGGAGAGGAATTGCAGGTTCATAGTTTAATCACTGACTCCTGACAAAGAGATAAACCAGGGTGTGGCAGAGATACTCCAGTGGTTATGCAAAGAGACTTTCACAGCCCCTCAGCTATGCCACCAAGGTATAGGTCTTCTCCTGAGTTTCCCAGTTAGATCTCTGTCCCCTGGTGTTCCTTCCTGCCGCTGCTCCAGATTCTGAGTGCAGTAGCAATGGAGACTCAGAGTTGCACTTGGTGAGTCTCCAGGGAGTCCTCTGGGGAGTCCTCTCTTCAGCTGTCCCCTTGTTGTTGGAACAGACTGGAGGTGGTGTCTCAACTGATAAACTGCCGGACTGTTGCCAGCCACTTAATCTCTCCCTAGGCTCCTCTCTTTCACCAGCCACAAGTGTTTGCACTCACAGGTGATTTGGTGGGTTCCTGTAGTCATTCTAGTCCTGTCTTGTTTAGGAGACCCGGGTGGTCTTCTTTGGTATTCCTAGTTGATCTGGGAGAGGAGAGGAGTGGAGAAAGAGATCTGCTGCTGCTCATAGCCCCGCCTCCGGAAGTCCCCAAGATTTTCAAAACATCTTTGTTTAGTACTCAAAAGAGATGGATTCCAAATATTCCATAATATTTGTTTGAAAACAAACAACAAATAAATTTGGCACACTGTAGTTTTGATTATTTTGATCATATTCATACATGGTTTTATTCATGTCAGGGGGACTTTACTTTTAAAAGTAATGAGTCTGTGTGTTTTAGTAAGGTCATTTTGCTTTTTATTTCTTTATTTTTTTTATTTGAGAATGTCTGTACTTTTTAAACACTAACACTTTAAAGCAGAAATGACTGCTCTTTAGAGTATAGTAAATAGCATTTCAATGGTCCTAAAGGGTGCAGTAGGTTACTTAAATGGGCCACAGATGTGTATCTGTACAGTTTATGAGCAGGAGGAAACTAGAAGCTAACAAATTGATAGCTGTTTTGGATAGGAGAAAAAAAAATTTATTGAAAATGTTTCAGCCTTAAACATGGGAAGCTAAATATTATATTCATGAGAAAATTTAAGTGTCTTTTAAATTTTTATCCTTATCATTCAATATAACTGGCAAAATAATCAAAGACTTGTGAATGAATGGCATTGTATTAAATTGAAATTTTATAGCTACAGTAATAAAAATTACTTTTATATTAGATCACACTACTATCTGCCAAATGCCATTGTTTTAATACAACATTTTCAAGAGATATCTACTTAATGTTCTAATATTAGATAGAAAATATTACAATAACTAGTTTTAAAATACTTCTACTTTAAGTGTAGACTATATTTTAGGCACACGATGCATTCTGTAGAGTCTTACATGGTACTTTAGAGGATATAGGAGAATGAAATATTATTTTTAGAAAAGTAAAATGTAGTAGACACTATCATATATATATAAATATATATAACTTTAAAATTATTTCTATTTTATTAATTTTTTTACTGCCACTAGGGCTATTGCTGGAACTCTATGCCAACACTAGGTATCCACTTTTCCTGGTGGCTATTTCCCATTTCCTTTCTTTCTTTTTTATTAACTAATATAGAGAAATGTTGAAAGGGGACAGGGAGAAAGACATTAAGAGACAAAGACTCCTGCAGACTTGTTTCATTGCTTGCAAAGTTTTCCTGTTGTATGTAGAGAATATGGGCTTGAACCCAGGTCCTTGCACCAGGGTAGCCTGTTGAGCGCAATCAAGTGGATTACTTAGCGTTTTATTTTTTTTCTTTTTAAGCAAATTCAAGATCCTTTCTTTGGTTTATAGAACTAGCTAGTGACACGACATGATATATATATATATATATATATATACAGTGCTTTAGTTTGGGACGATAGAAGTAGTTAGTGATGACAATTATAGAGTAAATACACACAGAGTGTTTTGGCTTTTCCACAGTAGCATGTTCATTTTCATGGGTATGAGTACAAAATATTACCACCATGATTTATTCAAAACAAAACATAATTTAGAAAGTGTGCTTTATAGACAACTGCAAATAATATTATAGTGAATGTTACCAATTCATGTGAGGTTTGACTGACTCTATACAGGTATATTGAAATATATGTGTCTGGTCCTCTAGGAATTTACAACCTGAAATGGAATACAGATGTATAGATTATTATTTTTTCAGATGTATAGATTATTAATTACAACAATGACAATCTGATAAATGATGAGTAAATCTTTAGACTATTAATAGCAAAAAGGTATATGTTTGTTAAAAGTAAAGAAGTATATGGCAGCAATAAACATTTTGTATTAACTATTGATATCTGAAAGAGTCACATCTTTATATACCTAGTTATTAGTGGCAAAGTAGACAATTTTATTTACTAGTCTTGTCTCTAGACTTCTTTTACCTTTGACTTAGTCACTTCCAAATAGTTTATTTTACACTGGTTTTATCTGAACATTTTTAAAAAGTCACTATTCTAAATTCTCTAAAATTCCCATACTTGTTATTTGATAGAGATTTCCTTGATCTCTACAGTTAATCAAAATTATTTTATATGGAATGTAAATGCTACAATTTTTCAGAATAAAACTAACCATGCTTACGACTTTGCTTAGAACAAGGAATCGAGTTTTTGATCAGACACTTTTTAAAATTTACTTCTAGCCTTATTTAATTTGATATCAACATTTATGTTTTAGAAACACTTATGTACTTTTTATTTTTATACTCCTATCTTACTAACCTTTATGGTTTTGTAAAGAAAATGGAGCAGCCACCACTGTTTCCCTTGTTTGTTCTAGTGCTTGAAAAAGACTCCTTTAAGCGTGAGGTTTTGCCTTTAGACATTCCATTATTCAGATATTTTAGGTAGTTGTTTTCTTTTCCTCAGGAGTAGCTAGAGCAACAACAACAAATAAAAAAAAGAGAGAATCCCCTAAATTCACCAAAATTATTCAGAACTCATTTTTTTGACTTTCTTTTTTTTATATATTTACTTACTTATTTTCCCTTTGTTGCCCTTGTTGCCCCTTTTTTAAAAATTGTTGTTGTAGTTATTGATGTCGTCATTGTTAGGACAGAGATAAATGGAGATAGGAGAAGACAGAGAGAGGGAGAGAAAAATAGACACCTGCAGATCGGCTTCACCACCTGTAGCTGGGGTCTGGAACCGGGATCCTTATACCCGTCCTTGCACTTTGCGCCCGCTGTGCTACTGCCCAACCCCCTCCAAACTTATTTTTAATCTATGTAAAGTGTCCATTTTGTCTACATAAATCCTGGTTTCTAATATGTGAACAATTTCATAAAGAGAAATACTGTAGAGCATTCGGTTTGTAAATTCAATTTGAAATTGATTTTTGAGTATTTTTATAAAGTAACCCATATTTTAAAAATAGACAAAAGTCATTCATTCCTTAAAATGACTCTTCTCTCTCAGATAACTGAACATCTTGTTGCTGTTTCCAAAAGTGGAAGGCTAAAGAACTGTAAGGAAATGAACCAGATTTCTCTCTATTTCATAAGCAAATTCTGAAGAAATAAGAGTTTAAGTGAAAAAAGAACTGTGGATCTTTGCTTTTAGAATTTCTTTTTCAATGTTCATATGTGAATTATTAGGAATTATTTTGCATGAAGAACTATGGAACAAAAGAGAATTATTTTAATTTGTTTTACTTGATATTTTTATAAGTTTGTGGAAAGATAAAATATACTATGCTATTTGATGTACTTATTGTAGTATAATAAATATTAACATTATTTAGTATAAAATTCTTTGTTAAATGTTATACTATATAATATATTGTTAAATTATTATGTATGATAATTTTATATTACATAATATATTATGTCTAATAATGCATGATAATTACTATGTGCAATAATAATTATAGATTTTTTTTAGTCCTACTATTGCTACTTTGATTGAAGGTTGAGTATAGAGAAGTTAAAGTATCAAAAAAATATACTGACTAAACCTAAATTAGCAGTCATTTTATGATACTTTCTTATTATACTTTTCTCTTTTTGCTAATCATGAGTTTTGAGACTCTTGTGATATGTTTTCAGTACCCAGGACAATCCTAATAGTGAGTGAGTGACTTAAATTGAAGTGTGTAATGTGAGCCCACCTTGTATAGATAAGTAAGAGTGAATAATTTCAACTGTAATGAATGAATTAATGCAGAATAGGAAATATAATTAAAGAATTAAGGATAAATCATTATTTGTGTGAAGACACTAATCAGTAGGTAATAGTGCTGTCATTTGAAAAGTTTTAGATAATCATGAACTAAGTAAAGAACTTCTGATTCTATTATACTGAAAATATTATCTATAAATTCATTTGTGTTAAAGAAGTGAAGTGTCTTCTGACATGTAAATATTGAATGAATAGAGGTTAGGAGATAGTTCACCTACTAGGGCAGGTGCCTTTCCATGAGAAATGTGTAGAATTTGAACCTCAGCCCGATAAAGGATTACCACTGTATCAGTGGAAGCTTCATGGATAGTAGAGTAGTGTTTTGATGCCAGTCTGTATCTCTGTCTCTTCCTGCCTGATTCCATCTTAAATAAATATAAACATTTGGTCTTAGAATTTTGGAATAGTTCAGCTGTGAGGGCCCAGCATATCTCTCTCTGTGTCTCTATTGCACTCACACACACACGTTAATTTTCTCAACACTCTATTTATTATTTTGTGGTTATTAGATACTTATAAGATCTAGTAGGCAAAAGAGGAAATGGAAACTTAGAGCTTTGCAATATTCTTTAAAACTGAGTTTTAAAATATGCATAGCTTCCTTAGCTATGGATGTAGATCATGTTAGGGGCAGTTTCAGTTAAATCTTCGATATTTTAGTAGCTCCAATACATTTAAATTAGTTAATGATACCTTAGAATATTTTTCTTTTTAAGATTCAAAGATAAGTGTCTTAAGAATCATGACTGCTTACCAAATAAAAGTAATTTTACATGGACAATGAAATTTAAAATGAAGGGGGAAACTAACCTACATAATAATTTTCTAAATCAAGAGCTTCCCAAATCAAGCTCTGGCAATTTTAAATCTGAGAGGCAAAGACAGTGAGCTGAACAGCTGCTACTGAACTTGCTTCAGGCTAATATTTTATAATAACTTGATGGCAGGCAATGGGAAATTGATTTGTCAGGGTGGAAATGGTAGCTGTATCATATAAAGTAGAGGAAGAAAGATGTTTACTTTTACTTCCTTATTGAACAGATGAAAGCATCAGAGACTGTAATGATTATGACTAGATGAGTTTAGGTTTAACATTTCTATCAAACTTCCATAAAATCAGCTTTCTTTAATTTTGATAGAACTTTTGGCATAAAAATGAAAATAAATGTTTAGAGAAGGATACATTTGAGACTAAAATATGAACCAAAATTTTTACATTTCAGAACTTGTATCTTGCTTTTATTCTCAAAGGTAACATGGTAACCACTTGAAATACTATATTGTATAATTGAAATTTGATAAGAAAAAAAAGTTTGGAAGAGATACTATGGAAGATATTTCATCACTTTGTATGGGTAATAAAATCAATCCCAAGAGAAGTTGTTTGGAAACTACAATGAAATCAAGATGTATATTTATTCACTATATAAGCCCACTCCTAGGATAATATGTGATAGAGATATTGATGACAGTAAAAGTATAATATCATGAGGAGAGACCACATATTTGTTAGAGCAGAATGTTAAAGAGAATATGAAAATATATTGAGGAGAGTGTATATTTTTCTAATAAATTGAAGTTGTCTAAGAATCATAGTAAATTATTTTCTGTAATTATGGAAGTGAATGAGTTTAGGTCAATAAAATAAGACATACAATTACTTAGAAAAGATACATAGATAAGGATTACTTACAATAGCAGTAAGGGTGATGATGTATGTAAAAGATTTATGATAGTATCTGGCACACAGTAAATACCCAGTAAATGTCATGTTGAGTTTATTATTACAATGATAAATGCAATATGTAGTTTCCCCATTGAATTATTAGATTTATTGTGATAAGGCACTCATACAATCTAAAATTATTCAGAAGACCAAAGTTTAATTACTGAGGTGCTTTTCCAAAAATATATACTGTAACTCTTGGTTCATTTTGAAATCTATAGGCTTAATAAAAAAATGCCATAATAATGTACTTAAAAATACTCATGAGAAATACCTCAATATAAAATGATTTATCAGAATAGCTATTATATTTTCATCTTTAAGTGAAATAGCGTCTATAGAATAGATTATATAATGAACATTTTTATATACTTACTACAAAACATATCAAGAATATTTGTTTTTTAAGAACAATATTTATAATTTATTAATTTAGATTAGAACCTTTAAAATTTGGGCACAGTATGAATAATGAAATATTATGCAGCTTTCAAAAATAAGATAATCTCTTGCAATTGCATGGTCAGAACTCACAGGAATCATTTTGAATTCGACAAGCCAGAGGATATTTAAAAACAAAGAACAATAAGGGAAAATATAAGGTGAAAATTTGACTGGGAGTGTTGTATTGCACCGAAGCCAAGGATTCTGGGAAATAAAAGAGAGGGACAGGATGAAGGGACATTGGAATCTTGGTGTGGTGTGCTTCCTAGACACCTGTCTAGGAGAGATGAGAAGATGTACCTATATGTTTAAAGATTATACTAGGTGGCCATGGAGTAAGTGTGAACAGACCAAGCTCTCCCCCAAAACAACTATAACTATAGGTCTTAACAAACTTCACTAACTATAGGTGAGGCATCCACAGAAGAACTGCAGCTCTGAGTACTTGCATGTGTGGTTGGGAAGAGAAGGGATGAGACAGGTGATGGATTGAAAACAAACACACAAAGGTTAAGAACTTCTGAAGAGCACGCGTTTTTTTCCCCCTCTATGCACAGCCAAGAAGTACTGGATGTGAAAGAGGAGAACCTAAGAAATTTAAATCCATGACCTCAGGGGTATAAGTCTACTACTGAACATGGACACATGGCATTTCCAATGAAAAGCAGTCTATTCTGTTGCCAAACTAAGGCAGAAATACATAAAGGAAATTTGCAGCAGCTGGTGGCTAAATGATAAATTGAGCCCTGCTTTTCTGAACATAGCAACAGTCAAGCAGAAAACTCCTGAAGCTTGGATTCAGACTGAAATCATACAGAGAAACTATATATACACACCAAACAGAGTTCAAGATTGCTCAAGGAAATAAGAAACATAACCCCAGCCCCTTCCCAGCATTCCCTACTACCCAGCATATAAACACAGGGAATACCAATGATCACAACAATAGCACCACCTGCTGGCCAGTAATAACCAGTGCAATAAATGCATAAACTAACATTGCAAAAACAAATTTCCAGATTTGAAAAAACAGAAATGAAACCCAAGGGCTCCATAAAATTATAGATATAGAGGGACTATCAGAGAAAGACTACAGAAATCTCAGTGTGATGACTCCACAAGAATCAAAACATAGTACTGAGAAGCATTTTCAAGAGTTGGAGAATATTTCACTAAAGAATTAGGAAACACAAGAAGAGCTCTGGACAGACTTCTCTAAGAAATTAGAAAACAAACATGAAATAACTTAAACCAGAGTTCACAAAGCAGTTAAAAAACATGAAAGAAAACTTTAAACAGAATTTCAGGGTATGAAAGACACTTCTTTGAGTGTAGTACAAGCTTGGGTAGGAGGCTTATGAAGTAGCATTACTCATGCAGAAGAAAGAATATCTAATCCAGTAGATACAATTATCCCACTCTTTCAATTTAAAGATGAGGAAAAGGGAATATTTAGAAAGAATGAAGTGACTTTCTCTGAAATTGAAGACTCCATCAAAAGGTCAAATGTAAGAATGATAGGAATTCCTGAAGAAAAAGGATAGTAACCATATTCAGGGAAAATTTAGCTGAAAATTTTCCTCATGCAGGCAATCCTCAGAATATAGTCATCCAAGTAACAGAGTGTATATCCAGATGCATTAATACAAAACTACGAACATCAAGGCATATCATTGTAGAAAAATCAAAACTCGGTGACAAGGAAAAATTATTGCAGGCTGCTAGGGAAAGGGAAGAAGTCACATACAAAGGTAGACTTATCAGGTTTTTATCAGACTTCTCTTCACAGCCTTAGATGAAAAGAGAGAGTGGAATTACATATTCAATGTACTAAAAGAGAGGACATTTCTGTCACGGATCTTGTATCCTGTTCTTCAAATATGAGGGAGGCATTTATCCAAAGCAGATAATAACACTAATTCAAAGAGATATATGTACCTCATGTTCATAGATGCATTAATCACAATAGCCAAAATTTGGAAACAACCAAAATTCCCTTCAACAGATGACTGGAATATATATTCAGTGGAGTAATACTCAACATTTAAAAAGATACTGTGTTCTTTGGATTAAATGTTTGGAATTGGAGAAGATTATGCTTAATGAAGTAAATAAGGATATAAAGGACAACTACAGAATGGTTTCACTCATGTGGGATACAGAGAATTGAATACAGAAACATGGAAATAAACAAACAAAACAAGTCAACCCATATCCAAGATTGTGTGAAACCTATAGTGTTTACCTTTGGGGTAGTGGTGAGGTGAAGTGGGGGACATACAGACCTTTGATGAAAGGAAAGGTGTGAAATTAAACTGTTAATTTATAATCTTTTAAATCAGTATTGATTCAATGTCTCAGTGTTGAAAAATGTATTTAATACTTCAAGCTCTATAATTGCCTAGACCATAGCTCTGAAAATACATATTTCCTTTAGCCTAAGTATTGAAAGTCTTACATTGTAAAATGACTATATTCTGACACTGGGCTTAAATTGTTTAAGGAGCTTTACATCTCTTCTTCAGATCATCAGTATTATTGCTACCCCTTGATAAGTTTCAGAAGAAGCACTATACAACTGGCCAAGTATTGCTATAGGATCTGTCTTTTTAAAATGTTATTTATTTATAAAGTGGAAACACTGACAAGACCATAGCATAAGAGGGGTACAATTCCCATCACCAGAGCTCTGTATCCCCTCCCCTGCCCTGATAACTTTCCTATTCTTTATTCCTCTGGGATTATGAACCCAGGGTCATTATGGGGTACCAAGGGTGGAAGGTCTGGCTTTTGGAATTGCTTCCCCGCTGAACATGGACGTTGACAGGTTGATCCATACTCCCAGCCTGTCTCTATCTTTCCCTAGTGGGGCAGGGGCCCAGGGAAGCAGAGCTCCAGGATACATTGGTGCGGTCGTCTGCCCAGGAAAGTCTGGTTGGTATGATAGGATCTGCCTTTTTGATCATCATATATTTTTCTGAATAACACCTTTTTACACACTTGAAGTACCTGCAAGTAAACCTCAAAAACTTTCTCAAAGCTGGTATTTCCAAAAGACTCTTTTTGGTATGCAGAGTATTTGGAATTAAAATGCACACCCTAAGCTTTTCAGACTGAACCACTGTGCCCCTTAATCAATAGGAGCATCACTTTAAGAAGCCCTTATTCATTTCTTCCCAAGAAGAAGAAACTGTTCATTTTATTCTCTCTGTTACTCCCAGCTTCCCTTTCCTCCAACTTATTAAAGTAATAGTTTTGGATTTAAATAGCACCATTGTCCTAAATCTAAATCCACTGTGGACATCTGGACATCATTACTAGTACTTTAATGTTTCTTTTTTTGGCTGGCCTATTATTGATAGAGATCCAGTTTAAAAAGTACCTGAAGATTAGGAGGACTTCCCTCAGTATCCAACACTCTCAATGACTGGTAAAATGAATAAGCCTAGTGTACATGTGAACACACTGAAGCTCATATTATATGTTAGATTGTGAAGTGGATCAGAGGAAACATGGGCTTGAAAGAAAAAAAGGCAGTAGAAAAAGGAAATAATTAATTAATTAATTAAAATAATTTTAAAATAAATCTTCATTTATTTGAAAACCTAGATAATTTATGGTATATAAGTAATGTTATACAAATTGATATTTTTTTGTACTTAACATATAAAGCCTGACTGATTTTGATGAGCTACTAACTAGGGATAGTTCAATAACTGGTTGAAAAGATATACCTAGTAAACATAGTGTCAGTTAATATTTATAAAACTTGTATAGTTTTGAAATCGTTACCTCTTCCATGGTCTTATGAGTGTTTGTATACTTTTACCCATGGAATGAAAAGGTATTAAATTATCCTGCATATTTTACTGAGACATGAACACAGTGTCTTACAGCATGATACATTTAAGTGTCCAAAAGTTAGTATTTTACAAACCATTTAATGCAATTTTTCTTGAAAAAACTCATTACGGGGCTGGATTGTGGCACACCTGGTTGAGTGCACATGTTACAGTGTGCAAGGACCCAGGTTTGAGCCCCTGTTGATAATCACAAGGATGTATAACAGGAAATTATCCTGATTGGAAATGACTCAAACAAATTTTAGTCATATAAAAGTTGATGCCCAGTTGCACTAGAAAGATATAACTTATAAATTCTAGAAGTCTCTTAAAATTTAAAATCCTATTGCAACTAGTACATTTAATTGGCTTGTATGAATTTTAGCCTACTTTCAGATATGCCCATAGTGTTGGATAACTGGAATAAAGATTATTGTTAGATGTTTGTATTAACAGAAACAGAAGAGTTAATGGAAACAATGGAAGAGGTGATGGGTAACAACAGCAACAACAAATACTTTCCCTGGCATTTGGTCCTGTGAGACTTATCTTAAAAGTGAGTCATTTCTCTGAGAATAGTTTAATATATATACTTAATTAAGTTTAATATACTTGGATCGTATAACCTTTAAGTCAAGGTTCAAGATTTTAGTTTGAATTCTTGAAATTTCTTATTTTAGATTGCCTATTACCATTATGAAGCATTGTCTTGTACTGTCAATAGCTGTTTGTATAGTTCTTTCAAAAGGAAAGCAAAAGTGAGGTGAGAGGTCTCACTGCTGAGCATTATATACAGACCTTGTTATGTGTGTGCTCTATGTCTGACTTGAGTAATTTCTAATCAGGATAATTTCCTGTTATACATACGTGTGATTATGAAATTTATCTCTATTTTGAATTGGATGAGTAGGGAGACAACTAAAACTTGATGACCTTTGACATGTTAATCATTGAAATAATCAGTTTTATTTTTTATTTTTTAATCTATCTGTTGGATAGAGACAGTCAGAAATTGAGAAGGAAGGGAGTGACAGAGAGAGAGAGAGAGAGAGAGACACCTAAAGCACTGCTTCACCACTTGTGAAGCTTTCCTTCTGCAGGTGGGGACCAGGGGCTTGAACCTGGGTCCTTGTGCACTGTACCATGTGCACTCAACCAGGTGTGCCACCACCTGGCCCCTGTAGTTTTATTTATTATTATTTATTTATTTATTTTTAATTTCTGTATTGGGGATTAATGGTTTACAGTCGACAGTAAAACACAATAGTTTGTACATGCATAGCAGTTTTCCACATAACAATTCAACCCCCACTAGGTCCTCTGCTGCCAGCATATTCCAGGACCTGAACCCTGCTTCTTAAACCAGAGTCTTTTACTTTGGTGCAATACACCAACTCCAATCCAAGTTCTCCTTAGTGTTTTCCCTTCTGATCTTGTTTTTCAACTTCTGTCTATGAGTGGGATCATCCATCATTATAGTTTGAAAGAGCTATCACTCCATGAGTGCTTATTCTCTGCCACGCACTGTACTACACATATGTTGGTGTGTGTGTAAAAAATGGTATGTTCACGTGCATTTACTCATTAAACTCTTGCAAAAAATTTTAAAAGGTGTAATATTTTATGTTAGGAGATTTAAAGTATCATCTCCAATATAAACAAGATACAATATAAGGTTGGCCAAGATTTGAATTCAATTGCTAATTACCTCAAAATCTTTTTTAAATTAAAAAATGTATCTATTTATTTATTAAATAGTGACAAAAAGAAATTGAGATAAAAGGGGATTTAGGAGAAGAAAGAAAGACACTTGCAGTATTATTTCATTGCTTGTGGAGCTTCCCCCTTTCTAGTGGCAACTGGACACTTGAATCTGGGTGGTGTGCATGGTGATGTGTTTTGCTAAACCTCAAAATCATCTTCTTAAAAATTTTACTGGGGTTGGGATTTCAAAGTTTTCTAACTGAAGAGGACTACAGGACAGCAGACACCAAACTGAGCACACTAACAAGAGAATAGAAAAAAAAAATGAGGGCCCCCTACCAGCAGTGTGGTTTATTTTAGACTATGTATGATATGCTAAAAAATACTCCCCACAATCTGTAGAAAATGATCATTATACAAGATCAAGAAAGGTAGTACTTTAGGACCTGCTAGGGAGGGAGCAAAACCAATCATGACAAAGCTTAGCTGTGTTTCCAGATGCATGTTCACTATTGCCTAACTGCTTAATCTTAGACATAGAAAAAATGGCAATAGTATTACCAAATACTTCATTATTATTATTGTGTTCACTGAACAGACTGAATCTGTGTAGATTTTCACTCACCTTTCTCACATTAGTAATCATAATGAAATGAAATGTGTGTTTGTTTTGTCAGTATGGAAATCATTGTAACGATTTCTATTTTATGTGATTATAAAAGAATGAAGAAATGCTGGCAGGACAGTAATCAAAAAAGTGCCAATGAAAAGAGAATATGCACTAAACTACAATTTAGTTTGAGATTATCACCTTCAAGTCTAAATTTCTTTTTTTACAAAATAGAAGACCTGCTTCCTAATCATTTCTGAGATCTATTTTTTCCATATGATTACTTTTCTGACTCCTTTTATTCCTGCTCTGTATTCTGGGGCTGTGTAGGGGAGCAAAGACCCATTCTAATTTTGAAGTTGATATTACTAGATAGCTAGGATTTAAAAATGAACTCTGTGGTGATAGGGCAATTCCATAACAATGGTCATATTAAAACAAGAAAAAATGTATGAGATAAATCTATATAAGTAACACAATGATATATGATGGTATGAGGTATAATTTGGAATGTTCTTTTGTGAAATTTTTAGAAATAAAATATATTATAAAATTATATAAGATATTAAATATATTATATAGTATATTATAAAATAACATAAAAGTATGTTATTATAAATTATAAAACTACTGTTTCTCATTCTGGGAATAAAGAATTGTGCCACTAAATGTTGACATTTGAATTTTCTTAATTTGTATCCCAGTAGGACACTTGCTTACTGAAAATTAAGGGCAAAGAGATAGCTGATTTTGCCAAACGAACTGCATTAGGCAGTTGCTTATAATAATTCACACTTTCATTTAAAAAATGATTTTAAAGTATCGATTGAACATTTGTAAAATGGCAGGACTCATATTCTCTATTTGGAGAAAAAAATGTGTCTAAACAGCTATCTGTCGTGTATTTTCTCCTTAATTATTTGGTTGAGTTTACATTGTGTGTGTGTGTGTGTGTGTGTGTGTGTGTGTAGGATTTTCTGTTACTCCAAATTCACTTTCTCACAAATAATCATATATATATATATATATGTATATACATATATATATATATATGTTTTAAAGTAAATTACAGTTTTTAAGAACGTATTATAGCTAATCTCTTTACTTATGACTTTTAAAAACCTGCATTGTGGATGTTTTTTTCCCCAAGTCATTTTATTGAGGGAATTGTGAGATAGTGCTTATTATATGAGTATATTTTCCTTTCTCCTCATGATAGTTGTCCTCAAACCCCTCCCACTGCCAACTAAAATCTTCCTTCACATAACGCACTGAATCCCCCATGTTACTCACCCCCATCAAATTTCTGCATTATAGAATTCTTGGTTCTGCTGCAATAATCACAACTAGTCGAAATTTTAAACTCAAATTATAATCACTTTGTGCAGTATTTCTCTGGCTAAAGAGTAAGTTTTCATTTTGTTGTTATTTTCAATGACCTTTAAAGAGAAAATATTATCATCAGTGACTTATACTACATATAGTAGTTTGCTCCTTATTCCAAAACAGTACATATGTGATTTGTTCTTTTTTATATCATATGGAAGGAGAATTCTGTTACAGAAGCAGTACTATCTTCTGAGCTAGCAAACTAAAACATAATGCTAAAATGTTAATGGGGTATTGTTCATAACAGCAAGCACCAGTTTTACCCTAGATGTCAAGCTGAGTCAGACTTTGCATGTACTTTCATCATGACTGCTGTGTGGGATGCTTTTATCCTTTCAGATATTTTATTGATTAACAGGAGTTTCATACACTTCGTGATTCATAACAAGGTTCCTTTTGTAACCATGTGGATATGAAGTAACTAACCCAGATTTTGTTATTCATTGTAGAAATAATGGGCACTTTAGATTAAACTGTTTGACAGCTTTTCTTTCAATTACGAGAGAAATCATTCAGCTAAGCATCTAAACCGTAGGTACTGACTATCAAGGCAATAAATATTGTTAACACAAATGTCATTCAGAAAAGTGCATTGATTGAACCATTCACTAATGAGGAAAACCACTAAGACTGATGCAAGATTATTTCATGAATATTTAATTTTCATCATATTTAATGCAAAGGAAAGCAAAAAGGCCTATGGCATCAGATTTAATCAACTGTAAAAAAATAGTCATTCCTCTGATGAGAGAAAATTCTTAAATTGAGTACTTGGATCCCTTTTAATTAGAGAAGATGAAATTTACTTTATTATCATTGAGAATGGTATGCTTGTTTCATGGCTTTTAGTAAGATAGAATTTATCCCAAGAATTAGTTTTGGCATAGTTTTTCATAGTTTCATTCTCAAAATTTTTAGCTTTTTTTTTTTTAAGCTTATAAAATAATTGTAAGGATCCTGGTTCCAGCTCCAGGCTCCCCACCTGCAGAGGAGTAGCTTCACAGGCAATGAAGCAGGTCTGCAGGTGTTTATCTTTCTCTCCCCTCTCTGTCTTCCTTCCTCTCTCTGTTTCTGTCTGTCCTATCTAACAATGATGACATCAATGACTACAACAATAATGAAACACAACAAGGACAACAAAAAGGAAAATAAATATAAAAAATAGAAATACAAAAAATTTTAAAAAGTGCTCAGTTAACTGTTTAATTCATCAAACATGGTAGTTGGTATTTGTTGTATTCGTTGTTTATGAGGATTTTAAGTTGTAAGAGACTGGTCAAGAACATTATAAAGGTCAAGATGATGTCCTAAAACAGCCAACAGCAGCAATAACAATGACAATAACAACAAGGGCAACAAAATGGGAAAAGACCTCCAGGAGCAGTGGATTCATAGTGCAGGTACTGAGCCTCAGGGATAACCCTGGAGGCAAAAATAAATAAGTAAAATAAAATAAAATAAATGACCATTGAATCATGGGTAGAATAGGAATTATAACAGTTTCCTTTTTGAAAAGAAGTTCTAAAACAATATCATTAAAAATATTAGTGCCAGATGCATTTGCTTCTTCTACTCCTTGCCCTAGTTATTGGCTATACAGATCTCTAAGTAAAGTTTAGATAGTCTCAAATTATGCTGTGAAAAAAAATTAGCTCCATCAAGTCTTTTTAATTTTGAGTGAAACATATCAAGTTTGAACCTAAAGGAATTTTATTAAGGCAGTAAATAATCATGGATTTGTGGCAGTTTTTCTTGAAGATATTGAACCCCACAGTTTTTCTCTTTATTCTCTATTTGAGAATATGAATATTATCATCTTTCAAACTACATTTGATATCTGTGTTTTATGAGAACATACCATCAATGTAACTCTTGCAAGTTTATTCAAACACTTTTGAACCATTCTTATGATACCATTCTTATGATACCTCATTCACTCCACTGAGCCATTAAATATACCCTGAAATTTTGTCAATACTATTTATTCTCAGCTCCTGAATTCACTTGTGTTAAATTAAAAAAAATCAATGCAATCAAAATTGTTCTTCTCTAATTCATCTCTCATGCTATTACTATATGATCACTTAAACATGCATCAATTCTGTTATTTCATTGATTAAACTTTGTAAAAACTCCCTTTAGGCCTATAGATTAAAATTCCAATGTTAGCTAAAAAATTATGAGGGTTTTTGTTTTTTGTATTTTTATTTAGTATTGGATAGAGGCAGGGAGAAATTGAGAGAGGAAAGGAAAATAGAGTGTGAAAGAGACCTACAGGTCTTTCCCCCTGCAGGTGGGGATAAGCTATAAGGTTTTTGTAAATTTATGTCCTCTTTTCTAACTTCATTTCTGCTATTCTTTTCCTATTCATTCTTCTGCTATTTTAGTCTTCTGCAAGAACCCCCCCCCCTCTAATCCACAAAGGGTACTCCTACTAAAATTAGAGAATTCTCCTAATATTTTAGCTTCCACAGTGACTCTGCTTCCTTAGGTACACTGTTACATTTTAGAAATAGATTTTTACTCCTGTGGTCTTTGTCTTTCCTAGATTAATCATATGTGTCATCATTTGTGCAATATTTTTAGACTCATGTGTATCTTGTTTACTTCTAATTTATTACCAAACTTGTGACTCAGCACACCTACATAAACCATTTTGATAAACTACTAAACAGAAGATACATTAACCTACTTCTTGTTTACATTTACATTATTTCCTCTTTTCAGAATTCTCATGGGAGGTGAAACCATTCATTTTATTTTATTTTATTTTTAATTTTTTATTTATAAAAAGGAGACTGACAAAACCATAGGAAAAGAGGGGTACAACTTCGCACAATTCCCACCACCAGATCTCCGTTTCCCATCCCCTCCCTTGATAGCTTTTTCATTCTTTATCGCTCTGGGAGTATGGACCCAAGGTCATTGTGGGATGCAGAAGGTTGAAGGTCTGGCTTCTGTAATTGCTTCCCCGCTGAACATGGGCATTCATAGGTCTATCCATACTCCCAGCCTGTCTCTCTCTTTCCCTAGTGGGATAGGGCTCTGGGGAAGTGGAACTCCAAAGCACATTGGTGGGGTTGTCTGTCCAGGGAAGTCTGGTCAGCATCATGCTAGCATCTGGAACCTGGTGGCTGAAAAGAGAGTTAACATACAAAACCAAACAAACTGTTGACCAGTCATGGACCTAAAGGCTGGAATAGTGCAGATGAAGTGTTGGGGAGGGGGGGTTCCTCCATTTTGTTGATAGCTAGTAGGCATATTTTAGTATATTTCAAAAGGCCTGTAGCTATACTAGTGTTTTTTTGCTTGTTTGTTTTTTTGCCTGAGCCTGAAATCTGATATGCAGGTGGATCCTAATTATTGTCTGGGGAGATGATGTCATGGCTGGGAAAAGGACCAGAAAGCTGAATCAGGGAAGATAGTAGCTCCCCAATATGGGAAAGGGAAATAAATATTGTTGACTGTAAACCCCACTGATTTGATGTGATCTGGGGCCTAGAATTAGCTTAGGAGCCTGTATGACCTCTGCATCCCTGTAGATTTGAGCTCACATTCTATGGTCATGATAGTAACATTCCATGCTGCCCCAATGTCGACCCATCTTCCTCAGGTGTATCATAGAGTATGTTGTCCATCCTCCCTTAGGAGGATGAAACATTCTCTATCATTGTTGATCCAAGTTGAGGGCAATGTCTTGGAGGGGCCCATAAAGGGGTCTATTCTGTTGTTCCTGATAGAAATGACTGGTAACAATGGAGAGAGGGATTTATTTGAGTTCTAGGCCCATCAAGTCTGTTTGGAAATCTCAGGACTCCCCGATTGATTAGGGCCCCAGCTGGTGGAATGGCCTGATAGTGACTAGAGAGTCATCGTTAAAGTATGCCAGTCTCTTGCCCTTATTCAGCTTTTGCAGTCCTTGCTTTGATAAGGACTTTTTGATAACTACTGAAGAGAAGATACATTAAATTACTTCTTGTTTACATTTATATTATTTCCTCTTTTCAGAATTCTCATGGAAGTTGAAACTGTTCATTTTAAAAATAATTTATTTCTGTGAGTTATAAATCATTTCCCAAAGATATAGCATGTCTATATTAACATTTCATGTCTTCCAAAGTAAAAATATATAAAGTATGTATTTACTGAAAGGAATAAAATGGAAAAAAAATGGATGACTTACTTTGGAATAGGATTGCCTGTTACAGCAACCCTGCTATAGGAAAAATATTTTAAACTTTTCCTTAGCCATTTAACTATAAGAAACACTATTAAAACACTCTTCTCTTTCAAATACTTTCTTGTGCTCACTGAAATTATAAGAGCATTAAAACTTTATTATCACCACAATTTTACATGTCCAGAAAAGTTCCATCTCATTTTTGTCGTTTTGATTATTCATGGTGATGACAAAAAGTCTTAGCATCAATTGTTACACCCAATAATTTATAACATGTGAAACTTAGCACCAATTATTATGTGTATTTATTTTTATTGAAATTCAGGTTCTTTGAGCTCTAGCAAATATTAACTGGTGCTTGAGTGTTTGTTAAAATATGTAGTGATTTTGAAAATTAGTAATTAATAAGCATGATGTAAACTAAACCTTAGAAAGTAATCAAGTCATTAGCGGGCCCATTGAAATGTTAAAGTTTGGTTTTACTAGCTACTGAGAAAGTAAAAAAAAAAAACACCAACTCTGGCATCTTTAGTAAAAGAGCACTATTTAATTAGTACTGACATATCTTATTAGTAACTTAGAAATGTCAAAAGGTACAAAATACGCCAGTGACATTCTTCCTCCTTTTCCATAATTAATTCACACAATGATAAAACTTCTGAGCACCTACAATGATCAAACAATGTGATAGGTTCTATGCATGAGAACTCTATCTTTTTTAGTGATTACATTCGTATAGTGTAAATATGAGTGATAGTAGAACACATGCATGTTGAATGAGAGCACAATACTGAAGTGGAGTAAAATATAGGACAAATAACTGAAGTCTGACTCTCACTAAAATCAATATAATATGAAAGATACACTAGTTCATTTATGCTTTCTATATTTTATACCAAAATTTTTGTACTTTAGCAACACCTATTAAACAACTCATTTATTTAATTCAATAACAAAGCTGTGGTTCCCTGTTTAATGTGTACCATGCCGTTTTAAAATGAAACGGATATTTTGCATTGTATTAAAATTAGTAAATTAAAATTATACTAAAACCAATGTTCCTGTTTTAAAGTACTTTCTTTTCTAACTATACTTTTTATAAGCTTCTGTATTATAAATCGTTAAAGTATGTGCTTTACAAATACATGTAATTTTTACTCTTAAATATTTAATTATTTGAATAAATTGTCTAGTATTTATGATTCAGAAGCTTCTGAAAAAAACTTGAAATCAACACAAATATTGCGTTCTATGTCATCTGTGTTTACTAGTCAAAATAATGACATTACTCACAAAACAAACACTGCATCTGTTTCAGGGAAAAGCTTAGTCTCTTATTTCTTTTGACAGTGTGCAGACCTGGGTTCTTCAAAGCCTCACCTCACAGCCAGAGCTGCAGCAAATGTCCACCTCACAGTTATACCCATGAGGAAGCTTCAACCTCTTGTGTCTGTGAAAAGGATTATTTCAGGAGGGAGTCTGATCCACCCACAATGGCATGCACAAGTAAGGAAACCCATGGATATTTGGTGATGCAGACTTTCACCAGTTTAAAGGAAAACTATGATGTGAGCCTGTTGCCACTTCCCCTAAAACAGGCATAAAGTTTAATCTTCCAATATATTTTTTCAACAATTTTAGTATGCTTGAATAAGCATTGAAAATGAGTCTTTTTTTTTTAAATCACTCATTAATAGAAGTATACATTTCCCTATTTCACACTCAGCACTTAAGATAGACACAAAATTTTCCTTGTATTGTGTGAACATATTTCTCTGTTAACAGTAAATCCCCTTCTTTTAGATTAGCCTTCTGATCACATAAATATGCTGTCAGGGGCACTCTCATCTTTTTGTTGTTGATGAAACCTATTCCATTAAGATTCAAAGGCCAGTGAAAAATTCTTATATATAACAAAGACAGGAAATATTACAGTAATAGATGGAAGTGGAGGTAAAATTCAAATTTAAGATTAAGTTGTAAAACAGATTTCAGTTATAATTTTCAAGCAGTTGTCATTTTTGTTGTTAGTGAGTATTCTCAGATATTAATTATACAACCATATAGTAATAAAATTAGAATAGATTAATACTAAATTCTGTTTCAAGTATTTTATTGAATGTGTCCACAACTATCAGTGTTTTAGATGATTTTGTTTTTAAACTTTCAGTTATTATTGGCAAGAAAGTGAATAATTGGGTTTTCTTTGGTTATGATCATAAGCAAATCAAAAGAAAGCAAAGTGAAAAGGAAAAATATTGATTACCCTCTTACTATAATGTTTGATTTTAATAGCTTCTCTTGTAATTTATAGATGCTTTCAAAGATCATAATGAAATTTTGAACTACTCTTTCATTAAAATTAATTATTAATGGGAACAATTTTTAAAAAAAAATTATTTATAAAAAGGAAACACTGACAACAAACATAGGATAAGGGAGGTAAAACTCCACACAATTCCCACCACCAGAACTCCATATTCCATCCCCTCCTCTGATAGCTTTCAAATAATCACAAACTAAAATTTTATTTTGTCTGAATACCAGTAGCAGTGAAACATTTTCAGAGTCATCAAGCCATTTGCATTAATTAGATTCATATTGATAGAATAATTATTTGTCAAGAGATGAACAGTTTTATAATTTAGTTAATTCACTGCAAAAAATTATTCAAATGAGGAAATAATACTGCTTACTGCATCCACTTTTGAGAGTATTCACTTTAATTGAGGAAATCTAAAGTCTGATTTTATTTTGTGTGCAGTGCTTTTTATTTAGAGTAAAAGAATTCTCAAATAATGAGTTGAGGGCTGGGGAAAATATTGACTAGATAACAGACTGGCAACGTAGATATCAAAAACAGTATCTTACAGTATTTCTAAATTTTTTGATTTCTTACTGTTATTTTTCTTTCATTGGTTCAACTGTGATTATTCTCCACCTTAGCATGAGCATGAGCTTCCCTTTTATAAATCTCATAGATTTGGGTACAGGGAAGCTTGTGCTCTGATGGCAGAGACTGTTTATCAGTCTTTGGGGACCCGAGTCCCTGAGCAGGCTTTCTGTTTTCTCTCTCTCTTGAGGTGTGTAACTTCTAATATTTGTTTCAATAGAACACTAAGTAGTGTATATTTCACAAATAATCTGATAGGACTCGTATAATGTGTGTGTGTTCTGTTTGAAATGGCACTCATAATACTCTAAATACTTCATGTGATGACCTTGACAGTGCCTTTATTCATATTTACATGAGAGTGTTGAGTTTTTCTCATTTTGGCTTTTAGACTTGTTTGTAGCTCCAACTCCTTTTGATATATCGGAATGTATGTGTACAGTTTTATCTGAAATATATACATTAAGTTTTCTGAAAATTACATGCAAAATCATAGAAAAAGGAAACAGTAGAACTCAACCAAATAGAAATAAAAATTGTGTGAAATCTGTGTAGATTTGTAGCACGTTTCTATTAGTATGGTGGTAGAATTTCCTTGATGTATTTTGTTAGCAACAATATTCTTCTGACTCTCTTCACATCAGTCCTAGAGCTTCATTTGAATTTGAGTTTCTTTTTGATTTTAATTTTAAGAAGGTGTATGTGTCTCATCCAAGTGTTGGGAGCATTTGGAGAAGAAAAGGGACATAGTCCAATGTGCTTTATGTAGCTACCGAATAACTGCATGCCTCAGCTGAAAGGAAATCCAGTTTGATGCCTTTCTAATTCAACTCATTTCAGGAATATTTTACCTTTTACTCAGTCATAGACCCACAACATTTTCTGCTTAATACTTCACTATCAAGTAAGCAATAGGTTATAGTAGATGTAATACTTGTATTCCTATCCTAAGCAATTGTTATGCTTAAAAGAACACTTTTTGTAGAAACAAATGAGGGTTATGTCAAAAGTCAAGCTGCAAAAATAAGTATAAGATGTCTACTATTTTGTCAGAAAGGACAGATCATGTTATTATGCCCTTTACTTTAAATGGATTTTTTGTAAATAGTAGGGGGCTCTTTTTATTTTTCTTTTTCTTTCTTCTTCTTCTTCTCCTTTTTCTCCTCCTCCTTCTCCTCTTTCTTCTTTTTTTTCTTCTTTTTTTCCTCCAGTGGTTGGGGCTTTGTGCTGGCACTCCAAACCCATTGGTCCTGGCAGCCATTTTTTTTTCCATTTTCTTTTTTTTAAACCATTTTTTCAATAAGACAGAGAGAAATTGGGAGGTGGGGGTAGACGGAATAGAGATGGAAAGAGAAAAACACTTGCAGACCTGCTTCACCTCATGAAGCATCACGGCTGCAGGTGGGAAGTGGGGCTTGACCCAGGTTGTTGCTCCTTGCACAGGACCACGGACATAGTACTATGTGCAGTGAGCTGGGTGCGCCACCGCCTGGCCCAAATTTATTCCTTACTAGTCATGATATAATAAATCTTAGGTGGAATATTATTATTAATATTCATATGTAGAACTGGCATTTGATTTTAAGACAACTAAGCTTTGTTTTCCAAGTGGCTTAATATAAGCTTATGAGTCTTTTAACTACCACCATAGTCTGTTCTGTTCCTTGTCAGGAAGTATTTTCTAATTGATTTGAAAACAGCTTTTCTCTTTTAGACCATCTAATCATATCATTAGCAACTGACTAAAGTTTAAACTCTAAATTGACTGTAGAATTTAGAAATACAGCGCAACTGAAATTTGACTATAGAGTTACGTACATATTGCGTAGTCATCTTCAGATGACTTTATTTTAGTAGAGCATTTCCAGTTCACAACAAAATTTTAGAAAGTTGTAGAGATTTCTCATATAAATCCTACCCATATTTGCATACCTTGCCCCTGAATAACAATCCTCACCATTTTTTACAATTGGTAGGTAGTTGATTTGTTCTATTTTTAGATTTTTTTATTATCTCTATTTATTTATTGGATAGAGACAGCCAGAAACTTAGAGAAAATGGGGTGATAGAGAAGGGAGAGAGAGAGACACCTGCCACGCTGCTTCACCATATGCTAAGCTTTCCCCATGTAGATGGGGACTGGGAGCTCGAACCCTGGTCTTTGAGTATTGCAACATATGCTCACAACCAGGTATGCCACCACCCAGTTCCGTCAATTTATTCTATAGAGCTTAGTTATTATTAGATACTTAAACTTTTTTTGCATTTATATATGTTTGTTCTGCTGATTCTTTAAGACCTAAATAGTTCTTCCAATAACTTCAATAATGATGCTTTTGAGAATTTATCTGTAATAAATTTTAGATATTCAATTAAGTAAATTTTGCAGTTTTCACAAAAGCATTATTGTATTTATATACTGTGATTTTTTATAGACAAAACTGAGAAGAAAGAGAAAGCTAAGAGGGAGAAAGAGAGTCATCTACAACACTTTGTCACTTGTAAAGCTTCCTCAGTCAAGAAGAAATTGGAATCTTGAACTCAGGTCCTTGTGTATGATAACATGCACACTCTAGAGAGTGTGTCACTACCTAGTACTGCACAGCTGTCTTATAAGAACTATTCCAAAGTAAAATAAATTTTCTTTCAAACCATAAAGTTGACCAATTACTAAAATTCTAGTTCTTTCTTAGCAGTTAAAGGAGAGCATCACATTCTGTTAGTAATTTATAAAGTAAACTAAGGCCTGCTGAATTTGTAGTTAATAGACACATTTTTTTTAAAAAATCATTTTTATTTGTTCTCTTTGATTAGATTAGTTTTTTATGCTTGCTTCCTGTTTCAGAGATAAGCATCAATAAGACAGTAATCAGGTTAATCACCCCCAAAACACACACACACACACACCTCAAACCGCCAACAACAGTCCTTATGAAGGATGTCCCCCCTTCTTTTTGCCAAAGGGTTTGCCACTTTTTAAGTATGTAATTTCATCTCATATCATTTTTCATACAAAGATTTATTCCATGATTATACACTAAGCAGAACAACTGCTTAAATCAGCTACTGCTCTCACAATGGCAAGATAAATTGTCTCTATAGAATATAAGCTCCACTTTTGCTCTTTCAAACTGACTAGAAATTTCAGAGATTACTCCAAGACTTTTACAGTCTTTCTACTTAAAAGATCAATTGAAAATCTTTTCCCCTTTAGTTCAGGGATTTAGGTGGTAAAAGATGCCTAATTTTATCATCTTAAAATTTGTTTTTCTCACTTTACTTTGCAAACCAGGACCCCCCTCCGCTCCTCGGAATGCCATCTCAAATGTTAATGAAACTAGTGTCTTTCTGGAATGGATTCCTCCTGCTGACACTGGTGGAAGGAAAGATGTGTCATATTATATTGCATGCAAGAAGTGCAACTCCCATGCAGGTGTGTGTGAGGAGTGTGGCGGTCATGTCAGGTACATCCCCCAGCAAATCGGCCTGAAAAACACCTCTGTCATGATGGTGGATCTACTCGCTCACACAAACTATACCTTTGAGATTGAGGCAGTGAATGGAGTGTCCGACTTGAGTCCAGGAACCCGGCAGTATGTGTCTGTAAATGTAACCACAAATCAAGCAGGTAAGTGTGATGCCCAACCAAATCATATATGTTAGGCTGAGCTCTTTCTCTTAAGTTATCGCCAAAACTAAGAGCTGAGTTCACTGAGGAATGTGAAAGAACTTCCCATAAACCATAGACTTAGGACATAGAGTAGGTTACATCTCACATGTATGTTTTTTTCAATTTTAAATAAGCAAAGGCAAAGGCTTTCATAGGAGACACAGCTATGACAGCTATGAACAGAAAAAAAAATCATAAAAGTTTGCTCATGTCCATTTGCACCAAAATATTTATCTCCTAATTCCATACCATGTAATTATTAGTCTTAATTTTTGTTGTCTTGTTTCCTCAAGTGCTTACAAATTTTATTAATTTACATGTGATAAGCCAGGCTTATTTAATTTCTTGTTTGGCCCTGTAGCTGAATTTTCTTTGCAAGTTGAAATAGTCTTATTATTTATGCTATTATTGTAAAAATAGATGAAATAAATTTTCTTTTAAAAATATATTTATAAAATTTAAATAACTATCAATTACTGTACGGCCTAATGAGAATATATTTATGTTCAATATATAGATGTTGATATTATTAGGAGTAGTTATTAGATTGTAGGGAATACAGTTTTATATGAACTAATCCCTCCATACTTTCCCTACAAATACTAATTTTTAAGCAAATCAATGCCTCCCTCCACCCCTTTTTTTTGTAACATAGTCAAACTTAATCTGTGGATGAATTAATTAATATTACTTAATTATTGTTTGACATTATCCTCTGGAATGACTTTTTCACACTGTTGTAACCAGAGTTTATAGCCAGAGTGACCCATATAGAACACAGAGCCTTACCAGGTGAAATCTCTCTCTTCGGCTGGATAATTGTGTGCAAGAATCAAAGACAGTGTGTAATAGCTAATTCACTTTTGCCAACAGTTGGTATTGGGCAAAGGAAAATGATGGCATTAAGGATCAGCAAGTTGGCTTCCCCCTAAGTTCAGCCACAACACTGACTATAAATTTAGATCTAATGAGTTTATATAAGTGCTATAAACTTGACTCCTTCAAAATTTTAACTTAGATTTTTTATCAAGAATGTATTTTAGATTATTTGCAAGACACTTCTGATGTTTCTACTTTGTTCCTTTATAATGTCTAAACAATATCTCTTTTAGACTTAGATACTGATGCATTAATAACTATCTATATAAATAGATGAATATTGACAGCGTGAGAGTTTAAATTCCATAGAATACAAATCAATTAAGATTTTCACTGTTCTCACAAAATAGTGCACATATTATATTTTATAGACATATTTTTAAAAGTTTTTCTTTTTTAAATATTTATTTATTTATTTTCCCCTTTTTTGTTGACCTTATTGTTTAACATTTTTGTGTTTATTGATGTTGTTGTTGTTGGATAGGACAGAGAGAAATGGAGAGAGGAGGGGAAGACAGAAAGAAAGACAGACACCTGCAGACCTGCTTTACCACATGTGAAGTGACTCCCCTTCAGGTGGGGAGCCGGGGTCTCGAACCAGGATCCTTAGGCCAGTCCTTGCACTTTGCACCATCTGAGCTTAACCCACTGCACCACCACTGGACTCCCAAAAGTTTTTCTTTTTAAATGGTTTTGCCTTTGGCACACTGTATCAAAAATTAAAGTTTAATCAATTTTAATGTACAAAGATGTACATCTTATACCAAGAAAAATTAAGTTAATTCTTCCAATAATAGTACAAATTCTAAACTAACCTGAAAATGTATTTATTTGGAATTAGTCTTTGAATCATGCAGATTCATCATCATAGGCTTAGGGTGACATAGCATGAGTTGCAAAGTGCATCAAGTACTCTATAAGGGATGGCTCCACCTGTCCCAAGTTAGCAGAAACACTACTAAGTTACTGGTATTGATTCCTATATTTTGATATGATTTACTCCTTCTTTCTTGTGAAGGCATCTGAGAGAGATAATAATCCTATTTTACAGGTACTTTCAATATGATGACATTTAAATAGTAGACCAGCCTTATGACTCTCGTAAGATGTTGAGATGATTAGGTTCTGGATGACTGAATTATAGAGCTAGAAGTTAAAGAGTCTTCTGGAATGGTTAAAGTATATCCAGCCTTGTTCTTGTGGTAACAAGTGATTCCTTGAGATCATTTTTATTGAAATGTTTAAAAAGTACGTTGTCACTTATTAGATTGTAAGTGTAATACCTATTTCCAGGGTCCTTTTCTTTTCTTTACCTGTCCGTTTTTTAAAATATTTATTTGGGGCCAGGTGGTGGCTCACCTGGCTAAGTGCACACACTACAGTGCTCAAAGACCCAGGTTCAAGCCCCTGGTCCCCACCTGCAGTGGGAAGGCTTCCAAGTGGTGAAGCAGGACTGCAAGTGTCTTTCTCCCTCTCTGTCTCCTCCCTCCCCTCTCAATTTCTTCCTGTCTCTATCCAATAATGAATGAATAAATAAAAATATTCAAAAAATTAAATAAAATATGTATTTATTTCCTTTAGTTGCCCTTGTTGTTTTTAATGTTGTAGTTATTATTGTTGTTATTATTGATGTTGTCGTTATTGTATAGGACATAGAGAAATGGAGAGAGAAGGGTAAGACAGAGAGGGAGAGAGAAAGATAAACACTTGCAGACCTGTGTCCCAGCCTGTGAAGCAAACCCCCTGCAGTTGGGGAACCAGGGGTCAGAACCAGGATCCTTAAGACAGTCCTTGGATTTTGTGCCACCTGTGCTTAACCTGCTGCACTACTGCCTGACTCCCTCCAGGGTCCTTTTTGATTTTCTTCAGTGGAGAGACCATACTGTTTCTGTTTGTAGTTGCTACCTGGTTAAATGTATTGTCTTTTTAAAATATTTTATTTATTTGTTAATGAGAAAGTTCGGGGGAGAGAGAAAAAGAACCAGATATCTCTCTGGTACATGTGCTGTGGGGGATCAAACTCAGGACCTCATGCTTGAGAGTCCAAAGTCCTGTCCACTGTGCCACCACCCGGACCACAAATGTATTGTCTTTTGCCACCATAAATTGTCTTCTACACAGACCAACTAATTCAATTATACCTATGATTATAACCCTATTCTTTATCCATATCTTTATGGGGGAACTAATTGCTAGCCCCCCCAGTGATGTGCTAAAAATGTATGCTTTTGGTAAACACTTCCTCCTATGTAGAGTGAATACTTTTAACATTTCTACAATTTTGTAACTTTCACTTCATGAGACACACACACATACACAAACATACTGGAGTGAGCTTTGGTGCTGTGGTATTTTCTCCTCTATTTCTCTCTCTCTTTAATTAATTAAATTATTATTGGATAGAGACTGAGAGATATTGACATGGGATATACATACATATATATGAGAGAGAGAGAGAGAGACTGACTTGCAGCCCTGTTTCTCTGATAGTGAAGCTTCCCTGATAGTGAAGCTTCCCCTGCAGATGGGAACTAGGGATTTGAACCCTGGTCCTTGCTCAATGTAATGTGAGCACTTAACCATGTGCACCACCTTCTGGCCCTGTCTTTTCTCCTCTCCGTCTGTCTTTCTGTCTTTGTTTTATTTTTTCTATCTGAAAAGTGAGCCCAAATCATGAAGGTCTGGTGACGATTAAAAAAAGAAGAAGTCTATATGGTATTAATGAACAAATTCAGTCTGGGAATTTGTGAAACTATGCCTTAGGAAGTCATCCAATTTTGATTTGCATACTAAAAGACCTTGACATCACTGGTACAATCAGATGACCCATTACGTTAGTCTGAATAACATTGCCCTATATTTTTAACTATTCAAATTCTGTTATCTTTTTATTTTATTTTATTTTATTTTCTTCAGGGTTATTGCTGGGCTCGGTGCCTGCACCATGAATCCACCTCTCCTGGAGGCCATTTTTCCCCCTTTTGTTTCCCTTGTTGTTGTAGCCTTGTTGTGGTTATTATTATTGCCATTGTTGACGTTGTTTGTTGTTGGATAGGACAGAGAGAAATGGAGAGAGGAGGGGAAGACAGAGAGGGGGAAAGAAAATCAGACACCTGCAGACCTGCTTTACCACATGTGAAGCGACTCCCCTGCAGGTGGGGAGCTGGGGCCTCAAACCGGGATCCTTAGGGCCGTCCTTGCCCTTTGCGCCACATGCACTTAATCCACTGCGCCACCGCCCGACCACCCTTCCGTTATCTTTTAAGAAATCTATGACTACTTTTTTTTTTTTCCTCCTCCAGGGTTATTGCTGGGCTCGGTGCCTGCACCATGAATCCACCGCTCCTGGAGGCCATTTTTTTCCCCCTTTTGTTGCCCTTGTTGTAGCTTCGTTGTGGTTATTATTATTGCCCTTGTTGACGCAATTCGTTGTTGGATAGGACAGAGAGAAATGTAGAGAGGAGGGGAAGACAGAGAAGGGGAGAGAAAGATAGACACCTGCAGACCTGCTTCACCGCCTGTGAAGCGACTCCCCTGCAGGTGGGGAGCCGGGGGCTCGAACCGGGATCCTTACTCCGGTCCCTGCGCTTTGCGCCACATGCGCTTAACCCACTGTGCCACCGCCCGACCCCCGACTACTTTGTTTTCGATGCTAAAGGAGCTGCTTAGCTCCTTCCCCTCCAGTACCCTAAGGAAATCAAGACATCATTGCATTTCATCTATAACTTAAGTGCCCTCAATCATAGAAAACAAAAATTGTAGTCTTTCTTGCTCATTTGTTTCTGTTTTTGCCTCCAGGGTTATTGCTGGGGCGCAGTGCCTGTGCTAGAATTCACTCCTTCTGGAGGTCATTGTTCCATTTTGTTACCCTTATTGTTATTGTTATTATTGCTGTTGTTGTTGGATAGGACAGAGAGAAATTGAGAGAGGAGGAGAAGACAGGGAGGGGGAGAGAAAGACACCTGCAGACCTGCTTCACCACTTGTGAAGTGACTCCCCTGCAGGTGGGGAGCCAGCACCTCAAATTGGGATCCTTACACTGGTCCTTGTGCTTCATGCCATGTGTGCTTAACCCATTGTGCTACTGCCTGCCGCCCCCCAGTTGTAGTCTTTTTTAAGAAAAATATTTAATTTGGGGGCCAGATAGTGGCATACCTACTTAAGTGCACACATTACAGTGCACACGGACCCAGGTTCAAGCCCCTGATCCCCACCTGCAGGAAGAAAGCTTCACAAGTGGTGAAGAAGGGCTGCAAGTGTCTCTCTCTCTCTCTCTTTCCCTATTTACCCCTCCATTCTCAATTTCTCTCTTTCTCTACCCAATAATAAATAAGTAAATATATCTAAAAAATAAAGGAGTAATTTAAAAGTATTTAGTTTTATGTAGTTAATAGAGACAGAGGGAAATTGATAGGCAAAGCTAGATAGAGATGGAGATAGAAAGACACCTTCACCACTGTAAAGCCTTCCTTCCTGCAGTTGGGGGCCAGAGATTTGAACCTGAGTCATTGTGCATTGTAACTTCGTGCTCTACCAGGTGAGTCACTGCTTGATCTCTTTATTTTTGTCACACTTAATGGCAGCAATGAAAATTTTAATTTATTTCTCATTAAGCTGAAGAAAATGTCTACTGGATCTTTTCAGAAAATGTAATTATAGGTCAGGGTTATATAAAGTAATGTTTATGCAAAGAGATTCTAATTCCCGAGGCTCCCAAGTCCCAGGTTCAATCCCCCATACCACCACCACCACCACCACAAGCCAGAGCTGATCAGTGCTCTGGTGAAAGGGGGGGGGGGGTTGTAGCAACTAATTTTTGAAAAATGAAACAACTTTTGTATTTCTATTTCAGTAGGTCATTTAATTATTCTACATTAAAGCAAGGTAGTCATGGTACTTGAACTTTTTTTTTAACTTTTTACTTTTCAGAGTAAATTTCTGTAAACTGATTAAAAAACCGTCTGTACACCTGTACCATCCACCTTGGAAAAATATAACAAATCCAGAATCTCTAACCATGCCTTTATACCAGCTTGAACTAAATTGTTTCTCACTTCTAGTAGGAAACACGTAAAATTCATTTTCACACTTACATCTCACGCTTCTGATCATTTAAGTTATAAAATCTTGTGAGTCTCTTCTTCAAGATGCTGCTTGTTCTAAGTATTGAAGAAGTAATTAATTCCCAGAGGATGTTGGGATCGGGTGTTTGGCTGGAGTAATAGATTTGGGCAGGAAGAGAATTGCTTCCTTCTGTTAGTTAACTTTTGTAGATATAGTGTGAACTTTGTATAGAAGACTAGAAGGAATAGCTTAGTCACTTGGAGAACAGCTGAATCTGGTAGCAATAAAGAATCAGTAAGTGTTGAAATAGTGTTGAATCAGTAAGTGTTGAATCTCTATTCATCTGAATTCTTCCGCATTTCCTCCTTTTGATGCTCTCATTATTTATTTTTCCCAATCAGTAATCTCAATTTTTTTTTAAAGTTATGTAATTCAGTGATTTTTGTAATTCAGGAATTTTGGAACAATACTTAACATTTTCATTTGTGACTTTTCACTCTGCTCATTTACAATGTAAAAGGACAAAAAAAATACTTAGAGCACTGGAGACTTAATTATTTCACTTAGACCTTAGTCAAAAATTAAAACCCTGCACTGTCTGTTGTATTTCGTAGTCACAAGAAACACTTCATAAATTCTTGTATTTTATATTATACTTGTACCTAAACAGGTGAAATTTGGTCACCAAATATTATCTTTATACATAATTTTACTTTAAGTGACTACAGATGATGAAATATATGCGTCTACATGTCAGACATTGTCAGATTGAGAAATTTAATACTAAATATATCCTAGTCATATGGGCAAATAATTTCACTCCTTTAAATTTTGGTCTTCATCCTAAAAACTGGGATTCATTATAATATTATATCATGAAGATACTTCTAGAATCAAATAAAATGCAAACAAAATTTTTGCATATCAATGGGCACATGGCTTGTCAGATCACTGAGCATATATCCTCATTCCATTCCTTTAAAAGACTACTACTCAAACATTCTTCATGTTTTATTATTGATTTAACATTGGAAAACAATATTACATGATGTTAGGAGTTTCATTGCCCTCCTATATATGTTTCCATACAAACATAGCAAAACTTAAAATAGGCAAAAATACTTATATGTATAAGTGAAAGCTTCTGTCTACCCTTCTCCACCCTTTCCTTTATATAACCACCATTGTTTTCCCAGAGTTTGATGGGCTAGTTTGGTTATTTTCTCTGCAAATTCAGTTAAATCAATATATGTTAATACAAAATTTAATTATAGCAGTTATGTGCAGATGATTATTATTATCGAACTTGTTCGATGACTAAGGAAAATGTCTTGATAGGGATGTTTATATATCAGAAATAATCAGATCAGTGTTCTAATTATAGCTGACCACAAAACAAATATTAGATTGGCCAAGGCTAGCTGACCCTCTACTTTGAAATTTAACTCAAGTTAAGCACACAATATTTACTTGTTACTGTGTCTAGTTACTGTCTTGAAAATGTAGTTTAAAGATAAGATTTTAACGTAGTGAATTTGCTTGTAATTAATTTCTGGTTTATTTAATATGGATTAGTATATGGGGTAGAATTCATCCAAATTCTTCTATAGTTTACTGACTTAGAATCTTGCAGCATATTCTTCTCTTCTTTTGCTGATTTTGCTAACAATTTTATAGGCAATGATGACTATATTCTCACACTTACTGTGTCTCCATTGATACGCAAATTTTTGTTTGCATTGTTTCTGATTCTAGAAGTATCCTCATGATATAATAGTGAATGGCTCCCATTTTTTTTTTAGGATGAAGAAACCTGAAATTTAAAGGTGTGAAATTATTTGCCCAAGTTCACATATAGTAAACAAGAGTATAGAAAAATAGGTCTGGGAATTGTTCCTTAAGAACCTTTATATTCTGAATCACTGGTGTATATATGACAATGTTGTTTTTTCTAATTGAAAACTATTTACTGTCCCATTGTCTTATATAATTCATTCTTCAAATTCACTTAAATTACTACCAGTCTGTTTTCTGCTTTCCAGTTTGCATATGCCCAGTAACATCACATGGAGCACAAGGCAATACAACTATTTGCTCTCCCCCCCGCTTCTTGTTTTGTTTCTAGAAATTTTCACTAGGGGCCACAACAGTACTGAAGTAGATGTATTTGTTAAAATAATTCATAAATGAATCACTCTTAAGGTTTGTCTATAATCCAAATATGTTATAACTCGAGTTACTGTGCTTTCATACTACACTTGATCTTTTCCAAAAGGCCGAGAAGCAATAATTACTGTGCTTTCATAACAGCAATGATTTTAATATTATTCTTTTCTTTTCTAATCTAGGGTTTCTATTCTATCCAGTGTTTACCTGAAAGCTAGTTTAAACTCTACTCCTTTGTGCAATTTCTGGCTACAGATATTTCCTCTACTCACCAGAAACATTGTGAATAATCTATTTCCTTGTGAGGCACCTAACAGTCCTGTGGCTTAGAGCAGAACCAGTACTGCTTGGCCTCTGGACTACTCAGTATTTCATCTCGGTGGCATGCATACTATGAACTTTTATTTCTGAGGCTGAGACTCTTATTTAAGTTAATGTAATAGACTATCAATCTTTAAAAAACCTTATTCTGAAATGCTATTATCTTGTGTTATTATTCCTTAGAAATATAGTTCTGAAAGCATCCCCAATGTCCAGGCATTATGTAAATCTTTTTTTTTTCTGTTGTAGTATAATAGGGAACTAAAAGATGCAAAATCATGTTTAAATCAAGCATATGCATGAGTTCTCTATTAGGTTCTATACAAAGTTCACTTAGAATACTGAAACATTGTGTTCCATGGGGTATTGAATTGACTTATTCATGGATTTTTCCTGAAAATGCCATGCATTCAGATGCAAAGTGTTTATTCAACACTCCTAGCATTCCTTACTCTATCTGGCATTCTGAAAGACAGAAAAATAGTTAAAACTATGTTCTATCCTTTGATAATTTTGTTTTATCAGTGATGAATTAAGTAAAAACTAAAGATTAGTAAAACAGTTGGAAATAAATGGCAGTTGTGTTTTAAGTTCTTCATTATCATCAAATTCATTAATTTTGAATAACAATGCTTTCACTTCATTTTTTTAATGTTTTATTTTTTTTCTAGTGATGTAATATTTATTTACAGGATTATAAGGGATATAATTGTAAGAGATGTGTAATTCCAGATAGTTCCCACCATCAGAGTTCTGTGTTCGATCTCCTTCATTGCAAACTCTATTGTTTATCCCTCTGGGACTGTGGACCAAAATACTTTTTAGGATGCACAAGGTGGGAGTTCTGACTTCTTCACTGGACATGGTCATTGAAGGGTAGGTAGTTGGTCCATACCTCCGGATTTTAAGTACAGTTCACATTCTTTCCCCCCCCTTCTGTTGTATCTCCTTTATCATATGCACATCTGTAAGAAATTCTTTCAAATCTATTTAGTTATGTCATATAATTACACTTATAAAAAATAGGTGATAATCCATTTTATAACAACCTTAATGTCCATTTGAATGCCTAGTCTTTGGCGGATGTACATCAACAGGAGCATAATCAATCTTTGCCAAAATAATATTTGTTCAATATTATTTTAACACAAACTGAAGTGAGATACATTAAAATTATTTGTCTACTAGGAATATATTGTGCTATATATAATTTTATTGACAATTTACATTTCATTGATATGTTATTGAAAAGTAATTAGATTATTACACTCTTTGTATGTTGATACAAAAAACATCAATATTCATTATTTACAAACCCATTTACAATTTTTTGAAAACATGAATTATATTTTATTAAACACAATATGTTTGATATACTGGATTTTAATTTTTTTCTTTTTTTTTCTTTATCTTTATATTATTTATTTACTTATTTTTTACAAATTTCTTCCCATAGTAAGAAAAGAAGAAGGTAGCTTATTGTATCTTTAAACCTAGAAGAACTGATTATATGACCTGGTTGCAAGCTGCAAATTGTAATTACAACTCAAATAAAGATTTTCTTTATACTAGTGGTATGAACTTACTATCAGTTATGTCAGTGAGCATTTTTTTTTTCATATATCTGTTGGCCGTCTGTATTTCCTCTTTGGTGAAACATATACTTAGGTATCCTCATTTTGATAGTTTGATTCTTTGTTGGTATGCTTTAAAAACCCCTTCTGTTTCATTTGTTTTAATCCCCCCTGCATTCTATTTACATAACAATGTATTCTATTTACATAACCTCTGTTAACAAGTACCACCTTCCCTCCAGGGCATTGGTGGTTTAGTGGTAGAATTCTCACCTGCTCCACCCCCTCTCCTTGTCATACCCTGATTTTCACCAGTCACTTTTCTCTCCACCCTCTCTGTGATGCATCCTGTTCCCACCCTACTGGGCTAGTATATTTATAAGGACAAGATTGTTTGTAGTTTTTAGAGTTAGCTTAGCTTGGTATAGATTGCACTGCGTCCTGCATGAATAAAGAGGTACTGCGTACAACCCAGCCATGAGTCCCGGGTTGTCTGTCTCCCGTCAATGAAGCTCAGCCTGACAATTCTTGTTGAGTTCTGTTCTTGGTGTAACTTGAATATTAGCCCATTATCTGATGTAAGTTGTGCATAAGTTCTTTCCTACTAGATAAAATGTTTATTTGTTTTATGATAGTTTTATCCATAGTTCTTAGTTCATTGTCGTCCTATTGATTTATTTTTGCTTTTGTTACTCTTGTTGCTGTAGTTGAGTCTCTGAATCTATATCAGTAGAATATCCTACACTGTTTTCTTCAATATATTCTATGGTGGGTTTTATTTACATTTGCCCATTTTGAATTTTTGTTAGTACACGGTATGAGATTGTGATCTATTTTCTTCTTGCATGTGCCTATCTATTTTCCCACCACCATATTTTAAAGATGCTTTCCTTTCTTATTTTATTCTTTTGTTCTTTGTTGCAGCTGCTCTGCCCAGATATAGGTGACTTCTTTTGGTGGTTGTTAACTCTATTTCATTGATCTGATTACCTACTGTTATTTTAACTGAACTTACTTTTATCACTACGTCTTTGTAGCATAGTTTGAAGTCAGGGAATGTAATTTCTTCCATTCTTGTTCTTTTCTTTTCAGAATTGCTTTAAAAACTGGCTGTTTCATGGTTACAAACAAATTTCAGCAACATTTTCTCTATTTTCATAGAAGAATTACACTGAAACTTTGATAAGAATTTGCTGTTGCTTCTTTCTAGAACCACATCTCCCAAATATCCATGTGTCTCCTTATCTTGTCCTCATTAATTCCTGTTGCTCAAATGTCTTTTCAGAAATATTCCTTACAATTTTACTCCAATTTATTTTCATATGTTTGTGAATATTAATGTACACATAAGCAAAAAAAAAAAAAACCAAATGTAAACACAAAAAAATCTCCCTTACTGTGTCCTTTCCTATTCTATCCGAGTTTATTACATTTTTGAGCACATATTAACACTATATAATGTTTTTAGTTTGTATTCTCTTTTATTTGTGAGGATATAAGTTCCACCAGGGAAATTTATTTTTAAAATTTGTATGCTAGAGTCTCATCAAATGCCAAGAAATATTCTTTCCTGTAGAAAGAAATTAATATTAATTTGAAAGAAGAAATGTTTAGTATTGTTTCATGTTGTTATGAAAATATTTTTACTGTATTCTTTATACAAAAAATTACATTAAAAAGGAAGCAAAGTGGATGGAGGGCTCTGAAAATGGTGAATTTGTACTACAGGTACAGGTGATCCAGAAATCATCCTGGTGGCAAAAACAAACTAAAAATGATTAGCATAGTAAGACTAAAAATGTATAAGCAGATAATTTGGGACTTGGTTTTTTCATATGTTTGGAGAATGTTAAACAGCCACATAACTCCTTCCATCATGACTCAGGGAGAGGGTTACCATTTATCTGAGGAACACATTCTGTACTGCACTGATTACTCTGTAGGCAAGGGTGTTTGGAGAACTGTAAAGTTGTAAATAACCTCTGTAAACTATGTGAATGTGTATAATTATAGAATTATACCATATATTTCCTTTTGTAGTATTCTTTTTTAAAATTTATTTATTTTCCCTTTTGTTGACCTTACTGTTTTTTATTGTTGTTGTTGGACAGGACAGAGAGAAATGAAGAGAGGAGGGGAAGACAGGGGGAAAGAAAGATAGACACCTGCAGACCTGCTTCACCGCCTGTGAAATGGCTACCCGGCAGGTGGGAAGCCAGGGGCTGGAACTGAGATCCTTATGCTGGCCCTTGCGCTTCGCACCACCTTCACTTAACCTGCTGTGCTACTGCCCGACTCCCCCTTTCGTAATATTCTACATGTCAAAATGAACCATAAATGAAAATAAGTATGCTTAAGAAGTAAATCTCCCATATGTGAATTATTTCACATAAGAAGTTTATCTCATATGTTTGACATGATATTTGAAGCACTCACTTGATAAATTTATTACAAGAGATAGTTTTGATCTCCCCTTAGTCATGCACATGTACATTGTGTAATGGTCATATGGAAATATTTGTAAATATAATAAGAGATAAGGATTTTCCGAGACAGTAATTTGGGATTTTCTTATTACAATTGATTAATTTACAAAAGTGTTTTTTTTCCTATATCTGGCTTTAATTTTGTAATTGTTGCTTTCTTTTCCTGAAATACTTATCACAGCGATGTAAGATGATAATTTATGAACTTTAAATCTAAAAATTTGAATTAAAGTCCACAAGTAATACATATTATTTTTTTGTTTGTTTTTTTAAAATTTATTTATTTATTCCCTTTTGTTGCCCTAGTTTTATTGATGTCATTGTTATTAGATAGGACAGAGAGAAATGGAGAGAGGAGGGGAAGACGGAGGGGGGAGAGAAAGATAGACACCTGCAGACCTGCTTCAGCACTTGTGAAGCGACTCCCCTGCAGGTGGGGAGCCAAGGGCTTGAAATGGGATCCTTAAGCTGGTCCTTGCACTTTGTGCCATGTGTGCTTAACCAGCTGCGCTACCGCCCTTCTCCCTATATTATTTTTCTTACTCTGCTTCTATATCCAGTTTCAATGGGGGACTAAACTCAGAATTATATATGACTGGTATATTTCTTGTACATGTATAATATATTATTTGCTGCTATTTAACCTTCAGATGCAAGAAACTCATTTATTCAGCCCTATGGTTAGATTTTCTTTGTTTACATTGTATTCAGGTGTTACCATGTGACTGATTCCTCAGTTTCTTTATCAATTTTGTTTAAATTCACATGCATTTTCATTGCATAACATAGGAAGTTAACGTTTAAAAATGACATTTAATATCTTAGGGAAATAAACTCACGTCCACATACTTATCAATGAATGTGCTAACTTCATTTACCCATGGTGATATTACTCTCCTATCCTAAATGAAGCAAAATGAGCATAAATAAATCTTAGCAGTGAGTGACTATTTTAACATATAACTGAAAATGCTCATGTTTAGATGATATTTACATTAATTAAATTCCTTTTTATACTTTGTCTATAATAACTTTGAGTGCCAACTACTAGAGAGATATTATCCTTAACAATAGTTAAAATACATATATCAATCATAATTTTTGCCTTCAGTAAAAGACAAAGCCATCATTAGCAGGGCTGTGGTTTGTTAGCTAAAGTACATATATTTCAGGCTTGAAGCTGAGTTCTTTTGTCGGACTGCATATGATCAGAGAATACTATTCTTTAGCCACTCATTCTACTTTCCTTTCACAAAAGAAAGAGAAGAAAATAAAAGATAGATATATAAATCTTGAAAAAAAATAAACAGAAAGGGAAGTTACATGCTTAAACGTTAATTGTAGCACTCTTAGGAGAATGCCTGCTATGTGTGTGCCTACACATAGCATCACACTAGAGGAATCTTTAGTGCTGTGGTGTTTTTTGCTCCTTTCTTTTTTTTCTCTCTCTCTCTCTATCTACCTTTATCTGTCTCTCTCTCTTATTTGAAAAATCAGCCCGTAATAGTGAAGTTCCTGATCACAAGAAAATAATAATGATTATTTTTAATAGTTTATTATTGGATAAGGACAGAGAGAAATTGAGAAGGAAGGGTTAGATAGAGAGGGAGAGAGAGAGAGACACTGCTTCACCCATCATGAAGTTTTATCCCTGCAGGTGGGGACCAGGGACTTGAACTTGGGGCATTGAACACTGTCATGTGTGTACTTAATCAGGTGCACCATCATCTGGCCCCAGAAAATAATAATTTTCATTGAAAAACTATTAAATTGTGGTTTTATACAGATATTTCCAATTTGTAGTGACCATTTTGTGTTCTATGTCATTAATATTTAAAAACTAATTTAACTTTATTTCAACCATTAGGAATGTTACTATAGAATTCTATCAATCACTTTTTAGTTTATTTTTTCTTTCTTTATTTTCCACACTATTTATAGAGGGGAGAGGGAGCAGCTAACTGGGGTCATTCCCCAGTTCCCTAACATGGGGTGCTAGATTGACTTCTACATGGAGAATAACAAGAGAAACAGTCATGTTTCAGGATGATGTGCATTTATTGGAAGAAATTAAAGACAGAAAAGGAGGAAAAAAGTGCAAGCCATATAGGGTTGTGGACCCCCTAGAAAGAGAGAAGAAGGTTCCCAGTCCCCTGGTCTTTATAACTTTATAGTTCCTTGAGAGGAAGGGTCAGGCCTCAGGGGATCTGCTTCAGTCTTTATCTTTTTTTTTTTTTAATTTTTTAAAAAATACTTACTTTATTTATTTATTCCCTTTTGTTGCCCTTGTTGTTTTATTGTTGTAGTTATTATTGTTGTTGTCGTTGTTGGATAGGACAGAGAGAAATGGAGAGAGGAGGGGAAGACAGAGAGGAGGAGAGAAAGATAGACACCTGCAGACCTGCTTCACCTCCTGTGAAGCGACTCCCCTGCAGGTGGGGAGCCAGGGCTCGAACCGGGATCCTTATGCCAGTCCTTGTGCTTTGCGCCACCTGCGCTTAACCCGCTGCGCTACAGCCCGACTCCCCCTTTGTCTTTTTTATCATTAATTCTTTTTTAAATTTTTATTTATAAAAAGAAAACAATGACACAAACCGTAGGATAAGAGGGGTACAACTCTACAAAGTTCCCACCATCAGAACTCTATATTCCATCCACTACCCGATAGCTTTCCTATTCTTTATCCCTCTGGCAGCATAGACCCAGCGTCATCATGGGGTGCAGAAGGTGGAAGGTCTGGCTTCTGTAATTTATTCCTCACTGAACATGGGTGTTGGCAGGTCGATGCATAATCCCAGCCTGTTTCTCTCTTTCCCTAGTAGGGTGGGGTTCCTGGGGAAGCGTGGCTCCAGGACACATTGGCGGGGTCCTCTGCCCATGAAAGTTTGGTTGGCATCATGTCAGCCTCTGGAACCTGGTGGCTGAAAAAAAGAGTTATCATATAGAACCAGCATCATCAAAACAGCCCTGTACTGGAACAAAAATGGGTACACAGACCAGTGGAACAGAATTGAAAGCCCAGAACTAACCCCCTACACCTATGTACATTTAATCTTTGATAAGGAGGCCCAAAGTATTAAATGGAGAAAGGAGACTCTCTTCAATAAATGGTGCTGGGAAAACTGGGTTGAAATGTGCAGAAGAATGAAACTGAACCACTTTATCTCAGCAGAAACAAAAGTCAACTGGGCTGAAACATGCAGAAGAATGAAACTGAACCACTTTATCTCACCAGAAACAAAAGTCAACTCCAAATGGGTCAAGGACCTGGATGTTAGACCAGAAACTATCAGAAGAAAACATTGGTGGAACACTTTCCCACCTAAACCTCAAGGACATCTTTGATTATTCAAACCTAATTGCAAGGAAGACTAAAACAATACAAATCATTGGGCCTACATCAAATTGAAAAGCTTGTGCACAGCCGAAGAAACCATCACTCAAACAAAAAGACTCCTCACAAGAATGGGAAAAGATCTTCCCATGCCATACATCAGACAAGAGACTAGTAACCAAAATATACAAAGAGCTCAACAAATTCAGCAACAAAAAAGCAAATGACCCCATCCAAAGATAGGCAGAGGGTATGAACAGCCTTTGTCTTCAGGAGCTCAATTTGCATTTTATGGCCTTTGCAGTCAGGTAAGGCAGGAATGCTGTCACTGGATGTGCTTCTGCCTCTGTCTATGGTCCCTTTTCCTGGCTTCCTGCAGGTTCTAGGGGAAGGAGACATGCTTTCCCTTAACTACCCTCCAATAATTTTATTTATGGGACAATAGGTTACAGTTGTTGACACATTGATACAAATTTTCATCTTCTCTTGATAAGTGTCTGCATACTTCCCACCCCCAACTTGGGTCTTTTTCTGTCATCATTCAACCTATTCTTTTGCTGATTTACTGTATATCAATATACTTCCATTAATTACTAATCAAGTTTGAGGGAGTGGATAGATGGCATATAATAAGTCAACTAATAGTAGTGTGTGTATTTATTTTATATCCATTTTCCTCCTATACCTGGCATACATTGCTAGAATAATATTTGACTATAATCATTGTGTTTTATGAACTTTGATTTAAAATAAAAGTTTAATCAGGTATTTTCAACATCTATTAACTACTATGTTTTGTTGGTGCTCTACAGCAAGCATGATTAGTTAAAAACACAACCTTCTTGTGATATACTAATCAGCATTAACATTTCATCAATGATTCAACAAACAAGCTATTTTCTCCCTTTTTTTGAAATATGAAACACACTTCCCTTTTAATTGATCTTTAACAAATTGTAAAGAAATAGCAAAGCTGTCCTATCAAGTTTTGAATAATAGGTTATTTCACAATGCTTTTCTCTTTCCCTTCATTCTCATGAAGAAAGAGTAAATTGAAGAAACATGAAAAAAAGGGTTCATAAAAGAACTACAGAAATAATGATGTGAGGTCTGCCAAGGAGGCACAGGCACTAAAGATCTGCCTCTAGTATGGAAATTTGTTTTGCTGTCTTCTGAGAGGTCTCCTTTCTCTCAGTGCCAGACTCACAGAGTACTGTTCAAGCATTCACTCTGATTGCCCTTATTTTCAATCAAATTTGCATTGTAGTTATATTGATTCATGGTTCTCTTTTTAACAAGTTTCCCCTCCCAACTTTCCTTCGAAGTCTTTCCTATGCAGTTAAGTATTAAAAAAACAAAATCAGGCATTTGTGAATGCCTGTGAAATATGATCTTTCTGTGAAGATCAAGGAAAGAGATCTTCCCATATTCAGTTCATGAAATTAAAAGTATGTGGATATTTTTCTGTGCTTGGGTTTGAAATATAACAAGTCCTAGCCTTTTATCTGCATTAACATTTACCTAACAGGTATCTAATATTTATCTGAGGTTATAGTCATATAGTGGAAAGATTTTTTTTATTTGATAAATGACTTTTCTTTCTGAAGGCTTATTCAATATTCAGTATGACCAAAACGTTTCATATGTTGCGACATTTGCAGTTTTTATTTCATTTTTTTTCTCATTTTCTTGTATCCAATTATTTCAATACATATGGAGGTATCAGTAATTTTTTGTCTCTATTTTATAAAAATATAGCTTTTTAGAAAGAATATTAGCACTGCTGTTACTACCATTTCGTTTGCAATCAAATACACAGGATATACAATATTCTTGAAATGTTTTATATCTAAGGTGGAAAGATAACTCACTTAGATAATATACTGCCTCAACATGTGCACAACCTAGATAAGCTCCCACAGCAATGAAGTACTTTTCACTCTCTGCCTTTCGATTTCTCAATAGCTATCTAAAAAAAGAAAGAAAGAAATAATTCGTAACTAAGAAAATGTTCATTGTACAGTCAGTTGACTTTACCTAAGTGATTGCTCACAACTACCAGCATCTCTAGAAATTCACTTTGTTCATATAAGGGTCTTGTATACACTGTTAGAACCAAAAATAGCTTCACAATGAAAACAGTGACTCCATTGCCTGACAGCTGCCAAAACAATATTCTAGCACTTTCTCATTGTATCTCTTCTCTCCAGGTGATCTTTCCTTCTAAAATTTCATATTTCTCAAAAAATGTCTCTTTGGTCCTTTTGCTTTGAAAATACAATGCTTTTGAACTTATCTCTTTTATATAGAATCTATAGAGCGGTTTGATATAGTATTTGATGAATACAAGAGAATTCACATAATTTTTTTGTGATATAAGTATACTTCCCATGGTAATTTTAGTATGTATTTTCAATACATCTAATGTATTGTTCTGCCAGTCCTTGGTTATTTTTAAAGTGATTTAATGTAAGGAGTTAGTAGAGAATATATTTTACGTTAACTTACCACATATTTTAGAAAAGATATGACTGTACAAAATGGTTAAAAATATCATTGGCAAATTTAGTTATTTGTACAGATTTTTATTATATACAATTTTGCATTAAATGGCCAGTCAAACCAACTTAGGGATATACTCTATCAACTCTTTTAATTAGAATTTTTAAGTAAATATTAGTTTTCATATGTGGTGGCAGTATATTAAAATTAGAAAGAAAAATGGCTTGCATTATTAGTGTCATAGATGATTAATCATGGGTCATAATATTATAAATCTACATGCAATTCTATCATAATAGTTGCTTTGAAGGCAAAGGCATTTGAAAGGAAAACATTTCTTTTCATTTATTATAGTAAGAAAATTATGCTCATTTATTACCACAGACTCTCTCTCCTTTCAGTTCATTTACTATGGAACTGTTGCTGATTAAGGCAAAGACTGGGGGAAAAAAAATCCTAGAAAGTGTTAACCAACTGAAAGTGAAACACATGGGAAGGAGAGGTTATATTGACCAGCTCACCATAACTTCCTTGTTTTCTGGATGGAAAAATTTCGTCTTGTACTTCAAAAATATGTTTTATTTTTAAAAAATAAATTCATAGATGCTAATAGAATATAGAAATGATATAGTGTAGAAAATGTTTTTCATTGTGAATCTTTTTTCTTCTTCTTTTTTTTTTTATTAGCTAGGACAGAGAAATTAAGAGGATAGGGGAGACAGAAAAGGAAAGAAAAACACCTGCAGCACTGCTGTACTGCTTGTGAAGCTTTCCTCCTGTAGGGGCCTGAATTCGAGTTCCTGAACATTTTACAGTGTGGGTTCAGCCAGAGGCACCACTGTCTGGCATTCATTGTGAATCTTTTGAACAGCTTTTTAAATTCAAAGACAAACGCTGCTCATTTTGATTTCTTTACTCTCCAGAAAAATTGTACTTTTTAAAATTAAACATGCCAACACCAGGTCTTTCCAGTCTGTTTGCATTTATTTATCTTATTTTAATGAAGAGTGATACCGAGAGAAAGACCAGGGAACTGCTCAGCTCTGGTTTATAGTGGTACTGGGGACTGAACTTGGGCCTCTAAGTCTCAAACGTGAAAATATTTTTCATAACCGTATGGTGTCTCTTGAGCCTCCATTATGATTTTCAGTTTATGAATTGCCACAGCCATAGGATATGTGTTTTGTTTAATATGTTGTCAGCTTGCTAAAATACATTGTTTTACTAACCTGTCGTTATCACAAATACTCTTGGAAGTTACAACCCTCATGCCAGTGACTCCTGGCAATGTGTATATATGTATGAATTATTGAAAAAATGCTCCAGAATAAATTTTCTGACATTTAAAAACAATTATATGGGGGGTCAGGCAGTGGTGCATCACGTTGAGTGCACATTATGATACACAAGGACCTGGATTGTAGCCCCTGGTTCCCACCTACAGGGGGAAAACTTTTAGAGTGGTGAAACAGTGTTGTAGGTGTCCCTCTGTCTTTCATCCTCTCTGTCCCCCTATTCCATCTTCATTTCTGGCTGTCACTATCCAGTAAATAAAGAAAATCAAAAATTAAATTAAATTAATTATATGAATTACATTCGCATTTATTTTTTTATTTTCTTATTGTAGTCAACAGGACTTCACTGCTTCATGACGATGTTTTCAGAGATAGGGAGAGGGAAAGAGAGAGAATGCTAGACCACCAAGAGATACCTTTACCTAGTGCCCTGAGGGCTGGGACTTGAGCCCAGGTTGTGTAGCAAAGCAAACATGCTCCCCAAATGAGCTATTTCATAGGCCTTCACTTATCTTTCTAACAGTAATATTAATCTGCTTGACATATAAAAATTAAGTGCGTATTAATTTCTCTATTAGACAAATTACACAGAAATAGATTACAAAGTTTTACTCCTGTAATAGGTAGTGATGACTTGAATGTGTTAAACAAATTTGGTAGAAAATATTCATTTCATCTATAGTATTTTAAACCTTGAACTCTAATGGATGAACATTTAAAAATAAAATTTTCTAGTAATTTTATTGTGCAGTTAATCTTTTACAGCCCAGTTAGTGACACATGAGCAGAGTTTTCCATCTCCCTGTGAAAGTTCTTTGCAAAACACTCTCAGTCTCAATTTAAGTCCTTTTACATCATCATGCACCAGACCCTCAAGCTTCTCTTCTCCTTTTCCTTCCTTGTCACACCCCCCCCCCCCCCCCCCCCGCCTTCAGTCCCTCTTTTTGGTTCAATACACTATATGCAAATTTTACTTTGTGTTGTCATCTCTGTGTTCTTATTTCTTAAGTTCCACCAGTGGCTACTCAACACTTTTAAATAAAATTCGTTCCTTCTACAGTACATTTTCTCGATGTAAAATACATCACTGGATGGATTTTCTCACCTACTTAAACAACTTCTTCACTTGTAAAATAATTTTAAAGAAGTTAAATACGAGTGTTAACTGTCAAAACTTTTTTGTGATATGATATTTACTGTGATGATTATTTCACAATGAATTTGTATTTCACACATACCATTGCTTTGTATGTCTTAAATATATACAGTCTTTTTCTACCAATCACATTTGAATGTAGATAGGAAGGAAATTAAATTGAAGACATAACAAAATCTTGTTACAAATTTACAGGAGAAAAAGATCATAAAGTGGAAGAAAGAATATTCAGTGAAGAATAAAAATTTCTAAATAGTGTTAGTCTGCTTTTCCTTAAAAAGGGTTTTGACTTTTCCCATTCCTGATAACATTAACCAATTACCATTAATTGGCACATGGTGTAGTAATAAACATCTGATATTCTATGCCCTTGATTACAATGTCAGGCCAGATTTATTCCAGTATTCTTTGTGTGCCACTCCTCTTATAAGGTAAATGATTGTTAGGAGCTTTAGACTATTTAAGTTTACTTCCTTCTCATAATTATTTTTATTTTTAAATTTTTTATTTATAAAAAGGAAACATTGACAAAACCATAGGATAAGAGGGGTACAGCTTTGCACAATTCCCACCACCAGAACTCTGTATCCCCTCCCCTCCCCTGATAGCTTTCCTATTCTTTAACCCTCTGGAAGTATGGACCCAAGATCATTGTGGGGTGCAGAAGGTTGAAGGTCTGGCTTCTGTAATTGCTTCCCCGCTGAACATGGGCATTCACAGGTCTATCCATACTCCCAGCCTGTCTCTCTCTTTCCCTCGTGGGGAAGGGCTCTGGGGATGCAGAGCTCCAAGGCACATTGGTGGGATTGTCTGTCCAGGAAAGTCTGGTCGCATCCTGCTAGCATCTGGAACCTGGTGCCTGAAAAGAGAGTTAATATACAAAGTCAAACAAATTGTTGAACAATCATGGACCTAAAGACTGGAATAGTGCAGATGAAGTGTTGGGGGCTGTCCTCCATTTTGTAGATAGCTAGTAGGTATATTTTAGTTATATTTCAAAGGGCCTGTAGCTATACTAGTTTTGTTTGTTTTTTTTGCCTGAGCCTGAAATCTGATATGCAGGTGGATCCTAATTATTGTCTGGGGAGATGATGTCATGGCTGGGAAAAGGACCAGAAAGCTGAATCAGGGAAGAGAGCAGCTCCCTAATATAGGAAAGTGGTATAAATATTGCTGTTTGTAAACCCCATCAATTTGATGTGATCTGAGGCCCATAATTAGCTTAGGAGCCTGTATGACCTCTACATCCCTCTAGATCTGAGCTCACATTCTGTGGTCATGAATGGGAACATTCCATGCTGCCCCAATATTGACCCATCTTCCTCAGGTGTAGCATAGACTATGTTGTCCATCCTCCCTTCAGAGGATGGAACATTCTCTACCATTATTGATGCAAGTTGATGGCAAGGTCCTATGGGGGGCCAAAAAGGGGTCTATTTTGTTGTTCCTCGTCATTCTTATAATGGCTTTGATGCCGTAGATTTACCATGTGCAGGGACATATTTGATTCTTATTTTTTATTGCTCTTTGGCTTTTACTTAACTCAATTCATGTATTATGAAGATATGTTATTTTGTCCCTTTAACACTTGGGTGTCAAATTATGTTTCTTAAATATTCTTTTTATGTAACTTTGTTTAATAAATCTAGGCCCTGCTATAATTACTGGCTAGCAAAAATTAAACAACACTGGTAGCTCTCTGCATTTATAAACCATGACTAAAATGCAGCAGAAAGATCTATTTTTAGAGTTTAAAATTTCTTTCTCTCACAGAAAATAATGTTGATGTTGATATTTCCCCTTTAAAAATAATATCTTAAGCAGCTATTTATTTTTTTTATATATACTAAGGAACTTCTCATAAAAGACTTATTGAGGTCCATTTTTTCCTGTTAGGTAGTCTTTATCATGGAAAGATAGGCACTTCTGAAGAGCCTCTACGGTGCTTTGTATGTCTTTGAAGTATCATTAGAAGGTCTGTGGTGAGGAATAAGGTTTCACTAGTCTGTGCTCCAGGCATAAGTCAAACAGGAGAGGTGGTTTCTCTAATGCATGAGTAACCTTTTGGGATTGTATAAAGTTATCCTTAAAGAGACAGGCACTGTTGCTGTTGTAAAAGATGGAAGAGAATGGAAAAAAGAAGATTAGGATTTGTACTGATGAATTATTTGCCAAAATTACTTTGAGGTTTTTGGTAAAGTTAAATACTTCTGAAATTGGAAATGAACGTTACTCCTCCAGCAATTTAATGAATAAATCACTGTGTAGGGGACTTCAATCTGTCATGAAAAGAACAGTGATTTGTTAGTATGCCAATTTTATGCTTTATTTGTAACACTGTGATGTATTTTAATCTATCTAAAATGTAGTAACTTAACACTTTTTAAGTTTTATTGGGAGGTTAATAATGTCGACATATGGGTTCATAATTACTTCTAATTTTTTAAGTGATCACATATTTTCCATTTAAGTACAGTAACAATTAGAGTTCAATAGTAGTCTCTTCCTAGATTTTTACATCTGTTTACATCTGTTCTTCTATGTAATGGCTACAGGTTCTCACATAGGATACTGGCAATGAATCTGAGCCAGTTGGCCATTAAAATACAGAATAAGATACATATTTTATGTTTCAGCTGTAGTAATCCGTTATGGTGAATAAATTCATAGAAACACATGCATATTGAAGTAATACTAAGTATTTATTACTATTGTGAAGTATGTAAACAGATGCAAAAATCTAGGAAGAGACTAATACATAACTGCATGTTACTACATCAGGAGTGTGTTGAGAAAATCAATTCAAATATTCCATACAAAAATAAGAAATATGTACTAGTAGTTGGATTTTTGTTATTTTCTTTTTCAATAAATAGGGGTAAGATGGTCATTACAGTAATATAATCAAGCTCAGGTACGTCATTAAAATCTGGAAATGATTGTAAGAAACTGAATAAAAAAATGTGTCTGATCTAGAATGAGAATGTAAATCTACTGATTTTACATTACCACTTTAGATAGACTCATAAAAATTAAACTGTTATATGTAACAGTTTCGTCTCTGTGAAAAAGTAACCAGTAGACAATATCACAATAATAATAATAATAAGGAAACTGGTTTTATATGTTAACTTTTTAGAGTTGAGCTCTCATAATAGCTGTCAAAATTTCAGTCTCTCTCTTAGGAAAAATAAAACAACAGATTTATTTCTTAACTATAAAGACAGTCATCTCTGTAAGTCTCATAATCAGTGCACTACAAATAGTAAGCATTCAGTAGAGCTTTGATTTCTTTTTTTTTGTGTGCTGAGGTTTTATATAAGACTAATTTCATTTGAACAGAAAGGATTAGTAGCTACAGCAATAACAAAATGTAGTCTATCTAGACAATGGCTAGGTAATATAGTCGTTATATCCTCAATCTTTAAATAAAAACCTGAAGGTAGACTATTTCCTATCTTTATGTATGTGAAAAGTGGTTCATAAAGTGTAAGTATTTTTCCCTCAATTGTTAAGCTAGTAAGTGGAAGATTTGGAATTTAAGTTTATGCTAGTCTAAGCCTTTAATTACACAATACCTATACTGTCAGTGTTTGATACTGAGATAATAGCATCATTATTTAAGTATAAAAATCAGCTATGAAATCATTCAAGTGTCAGACAACATCCAGTGGGCAAAAGATAGCAGCTGTTACAGTGTAGACTGACTACCTAATGCATGCAAAAGTAAATATATACACTTCCACTAGCAACAACTAGAAATAAACATTTTTGGGGGAAAATTAGGGTTGTTTCTCAAAGGAAATTTTACTGTACTAGATACTTTTCCCAAGTGACTTTATTTTTTTATTTTTTTTATTTAAGAAAGGATTAATTAACAAAACCATAGGGTAGGAGGGGTACAACTCCACACAATTCCCACCACCCAATCTTCATATCCCACCCCCTCCCCTGTTAGCTTTCCCATTCTCTATCCCTCTGGGAGCATGGACCCAGGGTCATTGAGGATTGCAGAAGGTAGAAGGTCTGGCTTCTGTAATTGCTTCCCCACTGAACATGGGCGTTGACTGGTCGGTTGATACTCCCAGTCTGCCTCTCTTTTTCCCTAGTAGGGTGTGTCTCTGGGGAAGCTGAGCTCCAGGACACATTGATGGGGTCTTTAATCCAGGGAAGCCTGGCCAGATGGCATACATCAAAAAGGACAGCAGCAACAAATGCTGGAGAGGATGTGGGGGCAGAGGAACCCTTTTACGTTGCTGGTGGGAATGTAAATTGGTACAGCCTCTGTAGAGAGCAGTCTGGAAAACTCTCAGAAGGCTCGACATGGACCTTCCATATGATCCAGTAATTCCTCTCCTGGGGTTATACCCCAAGGACTCCATAACACCCAACCAAAAAGAGGTGTATACTCCTATGTTCATAGCAGCACAATTCATAATAGCTAAAACCTGGAAGCAACCCAGGTGCCCAACAACAGATGAGTGGCTGAGAAAGCTGTGGTATATATACACAATGGAATACTACGCAGCTATCAAGAACAATGAACCCACCTTCTCTGACCCATCTTGGACAGAGCTAGAAGGAATTATGTTAAGTGAGCTAAGTCAGAAAGATAAAGATGAGTATGGGATGATCCCACTCATCAACAGAAGTTGAGGAAGAAGATCTGAAAGGGAAACTAAAAGCAGGACCTGACCAAATTTTAAGTAGGGCACCAAAGTAAAAACCCTGTGGTGAGGGGTAGATATGCAGCTTCCTGGGCCAGTGGGGGGTGGGAGTGGGTGGGAGAGATGGGTCACAGTCTTTTGGTGGTGGGAATGATGTTTATGTACACTCTTAGCAAAATGTAGACATCTAAATCACTAGTTAATTAATATGAGAGGGGGAAAATCAATTGTATGTCTCAAAGTTTAAAAAACAAAAATAAAAACCCAAGTGACTTTTATGTTTCACCAACTAGAAGCAATATGGGAAGACTGGAAGCCAGGTGGGTGGGAGGATCATCTTTCCTGTTTGCACTCTGTTCTAGACTCTGCTCCCTTAGTAATTGCAATATGTTTCCACAGCAGTAATGGTTATAGTCTCCAATTTTTGTAGGAATTGTTAGCACTAGGCTCATAATACACTTTCTAAGACCTTACTTGAAACTCCTGAGATACCAGAAACAGTGTTTTTGGTTCTAATCTCTCCCAGTTTTTCTTTGTCTCATGCAGTGATAGTTGATTTCTGTTCCTGTTAAATATGATACTTCAGTATTCCCATTTGTACCTAACTCAGAATTACAGAGCAACATAAATAATTCCCTATACTAAATTTCCTCTGCTGGAATATTTGTGGTTTATTTTTTCTAAGTGGACCTCAATTAATATTATTGTGATATTTTTATGCAGATAAAATTAATTTACTTCAGGAGTTGGGCGGTAGTGCAGCGGGTTAAGCGCAGGTGCCGCAAAGTCCAAGGACCGGCAAGGATCCCGGTTCGAGTCCCCGGCTCTCCACCTGCAGGGGAGTCGCTTCACAAGTGATGAAGCATGTTTGCAGGTGTCTATCTTTCTTTCCCCCTCCCTATCTTCCCCTCTTCTCTCCATATCTCTCTGTCCTATCCAACAACAATGATGTCAATAATAACTACAACAATAAACAACTAGGGCAACAAAAGGGAATAAATAAGTAAATACAATTAATTTACTTCATAAAAAGTGCTTAATTTTAAGGACTTCAGATAAAACAGATTTATACGTGGATACCCCAAAGCAGATAAACTATGAAGTAATTTATTCAGCTTATTCTAGACAAATTGCAAATAACTAGGGCAAACCCCAGGACATGGCAGCAGGCCTTTCTCATCCACTCCACTTGACATACTGTATTGGCTCTTCTGAAAAGCAAGTCTCTGAGATGTTTGAGGTTTCTATCATTGTTCTTTGAAAAGAACTGCTGGAAAATACGTTTTGTTCAAATAGAGGCTTTAAAGATTTTCTAACTTCTGAAGTACACTGTAGAAATGTTCATGATCTGGTGAACTCAGTAGAGATCTGACACTTGAGAGTTGTCATCAGAGTATCAGGCAGTGACTGCTTGACTCCAGACAAGTCACTTACCCTCCTCTGCAACTCAGTGCTTCTCCCCTTACAAGGTCTTGCCAAATAATGGTGATTATTTTCTAGGCAATACAACATTACCATAGTCTTTCTTGTTGATATAGTAGACATATTAGTTTTATTCTGCATTATTACTTCTTTAAATAAAGGTTTTAAAAAAATGGATCATACATATATGGAGTATATGATAATAATTATTATTTGAATACATCCATATTTGTGAATAAATATGCCCAGATCCTAACCACAGTGCATGTGCAAACACACATACACACACACATACACACACACACACGAGCGCGCGCATGCGTTCGTATACATACAAATATGCAAATAATTTCTTATTAAAGATTCGTGTAGCACAGAAGTAAATACTTGAGTCATATACCTGGAACATCATTCTGTAATTTAGCTGACTGAACATTTTGCTTAGGAATTTTACATTAGCTGGTTTACTTATAGTTTACATGGGATGATGTTAGTATCAAGCACCTGCACTTACCTGGATTATTAACTGAGTTTTTATAAGATGCCTAGGTTAGCACTGACACATCATGAAAGTATAAGGCTTATAACAAGGTATAATTAAGAGGTTCAACTGAGCTTGCTGATTAGTAGTTTCTTCTGGCAATTGCTTTATATAGCCTTGCTCATATTTATGAATTGGGTCACACTGATAGCTTGCTTTTTAAATTGCCCATTCTATGTTTTTAAAATATATTTTATAGAAACTTACATTAATACTTATATATAATCTACTTTAAAAAATGTATTCTATAATACAGTTTGAGATCTGGGAGTGTGATGCCTCTGGTTCTGTTCTTTTTTCTCAAGATTGTTTTGGCAATTCTAGGTCTTTTCTGGTTCCAGATAAACATTTGTAGCATTTGTTCTATTCTCCTAAAAAATGTGCTTGGGATCTTGATGGGGATAGCATTAAATTTGTAGATGGCTCTGGGTAGTATATTCATTTTAATGATGTTAATTCTACCCACCCATGAACATGGAATATCTTTCCACTTCTTTGTGTCTTTTTCAGTTTCCTTGAGTAATGACTCATAATTTCAGTATACAGGTCTTTCACTTCTTTGGTTAGATTTACCCCTAGATATTTCATTGTTTTTGTTGCTATAGTAAAAGGAACTGATTTCTGGACATCAATTTCTTCTAGCTTAGTGTTTGCATAGAGGAATGCCACTGACTTTTGAATGTTAATTTTGTAGCCTGACACCTTACTGTATTTCCTGATGATTTCCAAAAGCTTCTTGCTGGATTCCTTAGGTTTTTCTGTGTGTACTATCATGTCATCTGCAAATAGGGAGAGTTTGACTTCTTCTCTTCCTATCTGTATCCCTTTAATTCCTTGCTCCTGCCTGATTGCTATGGCAAGAACTTCCAACACAGTGTTGAATAGTAATGGTGATAGTGGGCAGCCCTGTCTAGTACCTGATCTGAGGGGAAATGCTTCCAGTTTTTCACCACTGAGTATGATGTTGGCTGTAGGTTTGCTATATATAGACTCCACTATCTTCAGGAATTTTCCATCTATTCATATTTTGTAGTGTTTTGATCATAAAGCGATGTTGTATTTTGTCAAAGGCTTTGTCTGCATCTATTGATATGACCATGGGGTTTTTGGTCTTGCTTTTGTTGATGTGGTGGATCACATTGATTGATTTACGTATATTAAACCAACCTTGCATGCCTGGGATAAACCCCACTTGGTCATGAGGAACAATCTTTTTAATATACTGCTGTATCCGGTTGGCTAGAATTTTGTTCAATATTTTAGCATCTATGTTCATCAGAGATGTTGGTCTGTAGTTTTCTTTTTTTGGTTGTGTCCCTGTCTGCTTTTGGTATCAGAGTGATGTTAGCTTCATAGAGCTGGCAGGGAGTATTCCAGTGTCTTCAATCTTCTCTAGAACATGAATAGACACACTGACCAGTGGAATAGAATTGAGAGCCAAGAAGTGAGCCCCAACACCTATGGACATCTAATCCTTGAAAAAGGGGCTCAGACTATTCAATGGGGAAAATAGAGTCTCTTCAAAAAATGGTGTTGGAAACAATGGGTTGAAACATGCAGAAGAATGAAACTGAACCACTGTAATTCACCAAATACAAAAGTAAATTCCAAGTGGATCAAGGACGTGGATGTTCGACCAGAAACTATCAGATACTTAGAAGAAAATATTAGCAGAACTCTTTTCCGCATACAATTTAAAGACATCTTCAATGAAATGAATCCAATTACAAAGAAGACTAAGGCAAGTATAAACCTTTGGGACTACAGCAAATTAAAAAGCTTCTTCACAGCAAAATAAACCATTAACCAAACCAAGAGACCCCTCACAGAATGGGAGAAGATCTTTACATGCCATACATCAGACAAGAGTTTAATAACCAACATATATAAAGAGCTTTGCAAACTCAACAAGACAACAAATAACCCCATCCAAAAATGGAGGGAGGACATGGACAGAATATTCACCACAGAAGAGATCCAAAAGGCCGAGAAACACATGAAAAAATGCTCTAAGTCTCTGATTGTCAGAGAAATGCAAACAAAGACAACAATGAGATACCACTTCACTCCTGTGACAATGTCATACATCAGAAAAGGTAACAGCAGCAAATGCTGGAGAGGTTGTGGGGTCAAAGGAACCCTCTTACACTGCTGGTGGTAATGTAAATTGGTCCAACCTCTGTGGAGAACAGTCTGGAGAACTCTCAGAAGGCTAGAAATGGACCTGCAATTCTCTCAGACTTGCAAAACCTCTCAGAAGGCTAGAAATGATCCTGCAATTCCTCTCCTGGGGATGTATCCAAAGGAACCCAACATATCCATCCAAAAAGGTCTGTGTACACATATGTTCTTGGCAGCACAGTTTGTAATAGGCAAAACCTGGAAGAAACCCAGGTGTCCAACAACAGATGAGTGGCTGAGCAAGTTGTGGTATATATACACAGTGGAATACTACTCAGCTGTAAAAAATGGTGACTTCACCGTTTTCAGCTGATCTTGGATGGACCGTGAAAAAATCATGTTGAGTGAAATAAGTCAGAAACAGAAGGATGAATATGGGATGATCCCACTCTCAGGCCGAAGTGAAAAACAAGATCAGAAAAGAAAACACAAGTAGAACCTGAAATGGAATTGTTGTATCGCACCAAAGTAAAAGACTCTGGGGTGGGTGGGTGGGGAGAATACAGGTCCAAGAAGGATTCAGAGGACCTAGTGGGGGTTGTATTGTTATATGGGAAACTGGGGAATGTTATGTATGTACAAACTATTGTACTTACTGTTGAATATAAAACATTAATTCACCAATTAATAAAAAGATAAAACAACAAAAAAAAAAGAAAAGAAAAAAAATTCTTCTAAGTGATCAAATAAGATAGCTCTCTTGGATTTTGCACTTGCTTTGTCATAGACCAGACTTTTTTTGTGCCCAGCTCTCACTGCACTGAGGAAATCTTGGGTGCCATGGTCTCTCTGTCTCTATGTCTCTTCTTATTCTCATTTTCAGAAAAGACACTTGTTACTTTGCTTATGCCTGAGTGAATCATACACTTTGAATTATGATTATCAAATTTGGTCTGATTTGTTTTGACATCCAATAAATTTTAAAAGAAGGGATTTTCAGACTTGACAGTGGACTGGGTTGAACATTAACTCATATATCTTCAAAAAATAATACTTTACACATACACTGAATTGTAACAAATCAAGCTATTTTTATTGAAATGTTACATATTATAAACAACTAGCAAAAAGTTATCTCTACTCATAAGAGCAGAGAATTGTTCTGTTATTTTAATGTGTGTAAATATATCAGAAAGGTTAACATACCAACAGTAAATTTATAGACATTCCATAATTTAATCCCTTTGCATAATCATTGTAAGAGTTATGACCACATATTACATGACCATACCATTTATCAAGATATTATACTATCTTATGGCATCTACTTTTTGATAAATGTTCCTGTCTTTTTAAAGATTTATTTTTATTGGGGGATTAATGGTTTACATTAAATACAGTTCTTGGTACATGTGTAAAATTTCTCAGCTCTATTTATTAGTAATAATGTGAGGAGAAAGAAGAGATGCAGAGCATAACCCTAGCACAGGAGAAGTCATGGATTTCATGCTTATTAAAAGTCTATCACTTTAACCTCTAAGCTTCCTTGCCAGGTTGCATTGTGTCACTTAGTGAATTACATATACATTTAGGGAAGAGACTACTTAGTGGATTTATAAGAGGGAGAGAATATCTTTATTTAATTTACTAGATAACACCTCTGCAAGAACATTTTAGTGTCATATTGATACTTATTAATAACTCCATTAGTGCTAACATTTTTGAAATTATAAATAATAGGACTTTTTTTTGTTTTAATCTAATACATGTCTTTAAATTTGGAAAATTCCACAAAGCCATTCTGGTCAATTTGTTATGATATTATAATCTTTAATACATATTTTTACTATGGGATCCATGTACCTTGAAAGTGATATGTCATCGATCATTAATGTAAAATGTATTGTACTTAATGATCTAACAATGATATTTATTAATTTTGTTGGGGGAGGGGCTAGTAGTTTCTAGTACTGTCTTTAACACATAGGTACAGCCACTCATTTTCCCTTGAATGGTGTTTAAAGATACAACAAGACCCCAGTACTCCTTCTAGCTGTCACTTCCCCTTCTCCAGAGTCCTTTGCTTTGATGTAATATGACACATCCACTTTGAGTTTCACCTAATTTTTCCCCTATTATTGTGCTTTGTTCTTAAATTCCATATGTAAGTGAGATCATTTAATATTTTGTCTTTAACTTTCTGGCTTGTCTCACTCAATATGATGCCTTTAAGTTCTTCCCACAATATTGCAAAGGAGATGGGCACATTATTTTAATAGATGCATAGTACTTCATTGTGTTTATGTACCACAACTTTTTTTTAAATTTCTTTACTGGGGAATTAATGTTTTACATTTGACAGTAAATGCAATTGTTTTTACATTCATAACACTTCCCAGTTTTCCATATAACAATACAACCCCCACTGGGTCCTTTGTCATCCTTTTTGGACCTATATTATCTTCGCCCACCCACCCCAGAGTCTTTTACTTTGTGCAATACTCCAATTCCAGTTCAGGTTCTACTTGTGTTTTCTCTTCTGATCTTGTTTTTCAGCTTCTGCCTGAGAGTGACATTCTCCCATATTTATCCTTCTGTTTCTGACTTATTTCACTTAACAGGATTTTTTTCAAGCTCCATCCAAAATCAACTGAAAACGGTGAGGTCACCATTTTTAATAGCTGAGTAGTATTCCATTGTGTATATATATTACAACTTGCTTAGCCACTCACTGTTGTTGGACACCTGGGTTTCTTCCAGGTTTTGGCTATTACAGATTGTGCTGCTAAGAACTTATGTGTACACAAATCTTTTTGGATGGGTGTGTTGGGTTCCTTAGGATATATCCCCAGGAGAGGAAATGCAGGATCAAAGGTTAGGTCCATGTCTAGCCTTCTGAGAATTCTCCAGACTTTTCTCCACAGAGGTTGGACCCATTTACATTCCCACCAGCAGTGCAGGAGAGTTTCTTTGACTCTATAACCTCTCCAGCATTTGTTGTTGTTACCTTTTCTGGTGTATGACATTCTCACAGGAATGAAGTGGTATCTCATTGCTGTCTTTATTTTCATTTCTCTGACAATCAGAGATTTGGAGCATTTTTTTCATGTGTTTCTTGGCCTTTTGGATTTCTTCTGTGGTGAATATTCTGTCCATGCCCTCTCCCCATTTTTGCATGGGGTCATTTGTTTCCTCACAACTTCTTTAATAGTTGATCTGTCTGTGGGTATTTTGATAGCTTCCTGTTTGGGCTATTAAAAACTGCTTCTATGAATATTGGTAAGCATAGGTATTCTTTGATTTTTTTGTTTGTTTGCTTGCCCTGGGTATACTCCTAGGAGAAGGATTGCTGGGTCATTAAGGCAGGTTTATATCTAGAGTTTTGATGAATCTCTGGACTGTTTTCCATATAAGTTGGGCCATTTTACATTCCCACCAGCAATGTAGGAAAGTCTCTTTTCCCCCATACCTTCTCTAACAGTTGGTGACTCTATATTTTCTAATTTATGACATTTCACAGTTGTAACGTGCTATATCATTGTTGTTTTGTGTTCCCCTGAACATCAGTGAGTGAGCATTTTTTCATATGTCTATTGACCCTTCTTTTCTTTAAAGAAGACTGCCCAAAATTTCCCTCCATTTTCCACTGAAGTTATTTATCTTCTATTTTTTTGAGTTTGGGGAGTTTACTGTGTGTTTTGGTTACCAGTCCTCTGTCCAATGTATGACACAAAGATTTTCTCCCACTCTTTGGGGGATCTTTCAGTTATGGCTGTGATTCCCCTGTCCATGCAGAAGCTTTTCAGTTTGATGAAGTCCCACTGGTCTATTGTTGCTTTTTTTCATTGAAATTGGATTTGTATCAATGAAGATGCTGCAAAAACTTATGTGGAAGAGTGTTCTGTGCATGTCTTTCTCTAAATATTTGATAGTATTTAGTCTAACTTCTTTATCTTAGCTCTAGAAAGAGTTAATTTTTGTATATGATGAGATTTTTGTGGTCCAGTTTCATTCTTCTTCATGTTTCAACCCAATTTTCCCAACACCATTTGTTGAATAGGCTCTCTTTTGCCACTTGATGTTTTGGGTTCTTTTGTCAAAGGTTAGTTGACCATCACTGTGGTAGAATTATTAATAGAATTATTATTTGATAAGATGAGCTCTACTTTGTTTTAAGTAGCTATGCAAATAAACTTGTCACAGTAATATAGATTTAGTAATATAGATACGGTAATAGCATAAATATTTCATGTCAAAATACTTATTTACAAATAATTGTTTTTAATTTTTAAAATACAAATCTCATGGTTTTAAGACTGTGTTTAAAATGATATCAAATTCCTGTAGCCTTGTATATTAAAAACAGATATATTATCCATTTTTAGTGTGTTAAGAAAGCTTATTAGAAAAGAATTAATGGTGAGAAAAACAATAGTATTACACCCATCCCCCTGCAAAGTGGAATTCCTGGAAAAGGAGTAAGAAATAAAAATCAATCCAAATTTTACTATAAAGATACTGATGCAATATATGGTTTTCTTATTTTACTACATCTTGTCAAAACTTAAGCTAGATTCCAGAATCACTACATAATCTGGTAGGGAATTTAGATTGAACTGGAAGCATCAGATTTTTAATTTGTGAAATATATAGTAGGATTGATGCTTTCCTTTAATTCCAGGAATTGGAATAACGCCTATTTGTAAATTGCAACATTTGTAAAATGCAACATAAAATACATACTTTATGGTATGGTATGTCTAGAAAAAGATAATTAATTGTATTTTAATATCTAATTAAAATTATGGTATTTCAATGACTACTTCTGAATTGGCCAATATTTTATTTATCTTAATGAAATTAAGAAACAAATTCTAATATAATGTTTGATAATTGACAATGCTAAGACCAACTTCGAAAGGTCTCAAAAAATCTATTAAGAAAAATGACTACAGAGTAGAATAAGAAATAGACTCATAAAATTTACATGAAATAAAAGAGGGAAAGGAAAGAAAAGAAAAGATAGAAAAGGAAAGAAAAAGAAAAAGGCTGATTGGCAAGAAGCTAAAGATTTTTTGTGAGAACTTATAACAACACAGCATTCCCTTTGCAAGAATAGTTTAAGGTAAGATTATAGATAACAGTGGTAGTATTTAGTTTCTTCTATTTGAAAATATTGGGCCTAAAAACATTTTTTTGTTTTCTTGTTTGTTTTAACTTTTAAATATTCATGAATTGTCCCTTTCACTCTATTTAGGCCCACTTAGAGAAATTAGCACATCTTCATAAATTCCTTGAATTGAACACTGTAAAAGAGATTTCTTTCCTCCCCTACCAGGTTATTGTGATGAAAATCTACAGATCAAAGGTCTGGTACCATTTACTCATGAGAGGATAAAAAGAAAAGAATAAGTACTAAATTATGGGGGGGAAACACCCTTTGGCTTTATGTAATTGATCACAAAGTCATTAAACTTTCCAGATCCCAGTAGGAGCAAGTTAGTTATGGATAGATAATCTCATGTTTCAATAGCTGAAGTTAGTTATGGTTGCTGTGATTTTTATATTCATGTGGTCTCATGCTGATTTTATTGTTTGAAATATGTACATTTAAAAATATGTACTATGCTATTGAATTAAAAAATATTTTACTCAGTCTCTATATATTCAGAGATGTAAATATAATTTTATTGAATGTTAGTCAGCGTTCAGTACCAGTGCAGTACTAAATCGTCTTAATTGTAACAGACTTGGAATTGATCCATCCTCTTATTTGAAAATGATTTACTTAGAAAGAAATGCAATCATTGGATCTTTTAGAATGTATTTGCATTGCTACAGAAATAACTTGGTCTCAACTAGAAAATGCTGACAATAACTGCATCAGCAAGGGTTAGTTATTTACACATTTTTGATGCATCTTTGAAGCACTAACATAGACCATGATCATAGTTGGTGTGAAAATATATATGTATCTCATGTTTCAAATACTGCATAATACAAGTCATTCAATTAAGATTTTACACTTGTATATGGAATTGTATATGGAATAACTCAGGTTGTATGTGGAATAACTCATCTAGGTGGGTGCCTGCATTGCCAAATTCTTGATCCAAGTTTGATCCTAGCACGTCACTCTGGGGAAAGATTCAGTAGTGCAGTTTTTCTGTGTCTCTCCTTCTATAAGGAAAGTCTCTTTCTCTCTAAAAAAAAAATTTACTGTGGATGGTGAGACCCTGGAAGAATAACAACAACAAAATGTATTTTGGCTTTAAAATTTAAAAGTTCTGTTTTACCAGACAACTAAGTCTCAGAAGGTAAAACTTCTCCAAATGACCTTACTCCTATAAATATGTTAAATTAAATTACTGAACTAAAACAACTTAGTTTGCTTCACACAAGAGAATTTTATTTTGTGTAGTTATCTCATCTGTTATTTTTATCTTTGCCCACTGAGAATATCATTATGCAAAGAAATATTTTTTACTCAAATATGAAATGAATATTTATGGTCAAGAGTCAAAAAACTAAAATTTTTCAGAATAGTTAATTTTCGATAATGCAGCTATTTAATTAGATTATGGTTAAGACACAGTAGTGCATGTTAAGATTTTTCTGGTCAACTCAACATAGGCTTCTTTTAGCCACCAGGTGCCAGATGCTAAAATGATGCCAACTGGACTTCCCTGGGCAGACGACCCCACCAATATGTCCTGGAGCCCCACTTTCCCAGATCCTCGCCCCAATGAGAAAAGAGAGAGACAGGCTGGGAGTATGAATTGACCTGTCAATGCCCATGTTCAGCGGGGAAGCAATTACAGAAGCCAGACCTTCTACCTTCTGCACTCCATAATGACCCTGCATCCATACTCCCAGAGGGAGAAAGAATAGGGAAGCTTAATCAGGGAAGAGAGTAGCTCCCAAATATGGGAAAGGGGTGTAAATATTGTTGACTGTAGACCCCATCGATTTGATGTGATCTGGGGCCCATATTCAGCTTAGGAGCCTATGTGACCTCTGCATCCCTGTAGATCCAAGCTCATTCTGTGGTCATCAGTAAGAACATTCCAAGCTGCCCTAATATCAGGACACATCTTCCTCAGGTGTAGCATAGAGTATGTTGTCCAGCCTCCCTTCAGAGGATGGAACATTCTCTACCGTTGTTGATCTAAGTTGAGGGCAAGGTCCTATGGGGTCTGTTCTGTTGTCCCTGATACAGATGACTTGTTACAATGGATAGAGGGATTTATTTGAGGTCTAGGCCCATCATGACTGTTTGGAAATCTCAGGACTACCCAAATAGGTCCCCAGCTGATGGGGTAGCCTGATAGTGCTTAAAGAGTCATCGTTAAAGTATGCCAGTCTCTTGCCCTTATTCAGCTTTTGCAGTCCTTGCTTTGATAAGGATAACTTGTGAGTGAATGAGGAAAGTATAATAGGAAATAGGTGGGGAGGGTGGCTAGGTCTAAGTAGATACTATTTCATTATAAACTTCATACTGACTCATTGTAGATTATTGTGTACTTTTGCTTTCAGGTATATATTTTGCCCTAATTTATGGGAACATGTGAACATATGCCCTATCTCATGGAAACTGGTCTATATCTAGGTTTTGAGCCTTTGTTGGGAAGTGGACCAACTAGAATGGAATTAGAGAGTACTATGAAAGGAAAAGTCTCATCTGAGTAATGAGGCTGAAAGGTCTACATTCCTTTTACTAGCCATGACATCATCTCCCCAGACAATAATAGGTTCCACCTGCATATCAGATTTCAGGCTCAGGGAAAACAAACAGACAAACAAACAAAACTAGTATAGCCACAGGCCCCTTGAATATAACTAAAATATGCCTACTAGCTATCTACAGAGCAGAGACACCGCCCCTTACCTCTTCATCTGCACTATTCCAGCCTTTAGGTTCATGATTAATCAACAATTTATTTGGTTTTGTATGTTAACTCCTTTTCAGCCACCAGGGTCCAGATGCTAGCATGGTGCTAACCAGACTTCCCTGAACAGACAACCCCACCATTGTGTCCTGGAGCTCTGACTCCCCAGAGCCCCCCACTAGGAAAAGAGAGAGGCAAGCTGGGAGTATGGATCAACCTGTCAACACACATGTTCAGTGGGGAAGCAATTATAGAAACCAGACCTTTCACCTTCTGCATCCCAAAATGACCTTGGATTCATACTCCCAGAGGATTAAAGAATAGGAAAGCTTTCAAGGGAGGGGATAAAAAAAGAAGAAAAGAAACTAGTATACATTGCATTTGACAGTTTTACCCATAGATTCCACTATGTTTTTAATGATGATATGACATTTTCCCTGCATGTCAAAAATAACTTGTAGCAGTTTCCTGTATCTTTGGTTTCTTGTCTTACTGGATCCTCTTTCTTTATTGGACCTTTGTATGCTTGTTCTTTTCAGAGTTACAGTGAATACAGGGCTATAATGAAGCCATTCATTGTACTCGAGTTATATATGTGGAAGGCAGGTACATAGATCCTCTGAGGATTGGTCTGACATCTATATCTGCAGCTTTAATCTTCTCTCAAACATTTAAATTTATTTATTTGGAACCAGAGATTCTTGTATGCATATTGTTACCACTTAGAGTTGCTATTTCATTCATGTAGACTGCTTTTGCTGAGGGAACACCACAGGACCACTCTTCCTCTGGTACCCTAACAGCGATAATTTTGTGCTGTGTCTTGATTTATTCCCAATCCAGTGAGCTATCTTCTAGGTCCAAAATTTATTTTTACTATAACCTTTTTATCATTCACTAAGACATGTGAACTGTTGACTGCATAGTAAAAACTGCAGTTAAATTTTACTGTTGACTGTAACCATTAATCCCACCCAAATAAATAAAAAAATGAAAAAAATACTTTAATTCATTAATCTCTGACACATTAGTTTATTACATGATAGTGTGAAAGATGTAGGGCAGAGGAGGGATCATGATATGGTTCATATTCCCTCTGAGAGCCTTATAGAAGACCTGGAGATAGAAAGTGGTAGAGAGAGGTAGAGTTTTGAAGAAAGGAATATACTGTGAGAGGGGAAGGAAGATTTATATAAGTCCTCGTTTGCAGCTCTTCCATGTTACTTCATAATAAAAATACTACTCTACTGCATCTCCTTAAGAGTATCATTTTGATAATTTGAGTATCAAAAGAAAAAAATGAAAAATGTATGTGTATCTATATTAGATTATACTAATGATTATATGTATATTTGCATCAAGGAGTTTAGATTCATATTTCCTACACACTGAATTGTGCTATGAAGGAAATACTTAAACTCCATTTATGGCATAGCACATGGAAACAAATTAGAGCTCTGGGACCCCAAGTACAACACTGGTACTTTGGCTCCACTCTTTTTTTTTTTAATCTTTATTATGTGAAACTCTAATATGAAGTGACTGAAAAAAAGCAGCAATTAGGTAAATGATAACATTTTATCACCATTCTTATTGAATTAAATGAATGTTAGTGCTTATATAAGGAAATATTAAGATCAATGAGTGGGAGAAAGAAAAACATGCTTAAATATTTATGACGTATGGACCAGGCGATGGTGCACCTGGTGCAGTGCACACACTACAATGCACAAAGACTGTGACTCAAGCTCCTGGTCCCAACCTGCAGGGAGAAAGCTTCATGAGTGGTGAAGCAAGTGTTTCTCTGTCTCTTTCACTCTCTACCTCCTCCTTCTCTCTTAATTTCTCTTTGTCTGTATCCTTTAATAAAAAACTAAAAGTATGTAAAAAATATATATGTGTTCACAAACAGCAAACGGGTCTGCAGGTGTCTCTTTTTCTCCCTTTATATCTCCCTCTCCCTTTTAAATTTCTATGTCCTGTCCAATTAAAAAATTAAATTAAAAATATATGCATTTATTTTACTTTATAAAATACTAGATCAGTTTAGTTTAGATTGTGAAAATCTTGGAGTAATTAAGAATAACTTCCATTACATGACTTTGTTATTATAGTGGCTTGTCCTGAGGTTATCAGGATCTTATATTAGAATTCTTAAGAATAAATTACTATTTTTCATATGAATAATGAATATGAGCTGTGAGGATATTAATTGATCTATTTATTGTATGATCAGCATAAAGTGAATTTACTATAACCTATTGATGAAGTTTAATAATGGTGGACATTGTTGAAAATTATATAAGTAACTATATTTCTTTGAATATAACTGAAGACTACTATGTTGATAAAAGTTTTCCAAATGCACCACTCTTTTTTTTTCTGCTAGATATTATCTCATTTTTAAATAGAATGTTATGAACACTGTTGAAACTATTTCTTATAAAATGTATACCATAAGGGGCCATGTGGAGGTGCACCTAGTTGTGTGTACATGTTATAATGTATAAGGACCCAGGTTCAAGCCCCTGGTCCCCAAGGGAATAGGGAAGATTTACAAATGGTGGAACAGTCTTTCAGGTTTCTCTTTATTTCTCCCTGAGCCTTCCCTCTCAATTACCTTGTCTGTCAAATAAAAAAAATGTTTTTTAAAGTTTAAAAATATACATCATAGATATGACGAATAATCATGAACACAAAAGTAGCTACCAAACATTTTAGGTAATAGAACTGAGTATGACTATTGACTAATAAAAATGTAGGTCGATAAAAAGTATATTTCCTATGATAATTATTTCATGAGATTGATTTTTATACAAAGAACATGATGTAATTTTATGTATTGTTACATTTAATAATTGATTTAGTAATTTTAATGATTGTTTTGAAATTAGTGACTGAAATTGTCATACAACAGTTAGCTTTTTATTACTGTCATTCAATTAGTTAATTAATTAATTAATTTTTACCAGAATACTTTGCTCTGGCTCATGGTAGTGCCATGGATTGAACCTGGAACTTCACAGCCCAAGGCATGAGAGACTTTTTGCATAACCATTATGCTATCTACCCCTCCCTGCACCAATTTATTTTTAAATTATCATTGTGAATGTGACTTCAAACCAATAGTTGAGGCATATGGAACAATATTATTAGGCCTGATAGCATCAACAATTACTGGCATATGCATCACTGAGATGTAAATCTTTACTCTTAAAACTTATAGATACTATAAACAAATGTTATAGCAATTAAAATGAATACAGAAGGAAAATAATGTACAAAATATTATTTTGCAATTAAGTTGTCTTCATTTTGTACTTAAAACAAATTAGTATTCAAGATTATATTATTTTAAATCTTCAGGAAAAAAATAATGTCTATTCAGTTTATAGGCTATTTTTATTACAAAGGATATCATTGCACTAACACACTGACATTTAAAGACTTTTTTTTTGAAATGGTCTTTTCAAAACTTCACTGAGATCATGTATCAAAAGATCCAATTTCAGGCTTTTAAGATGGAGTGATTGTAGGCTTTGTTTGAATGAGCAGACTGAATTTTTATTTGAGAAAGAAACCTTTAAAACGTCTTATTTCTTTGGAAGAGAACATGCATATCAGGTGTGTTGAGAATATGCTGTAGTTATTTTTCTTGGCCCATTGGTATCATAATTATAACCTAGTAAAATCATGTTGAATTTAGAATAAGTATACTTTATAATTAATGTTATCAATTAATGTTGTATACACATTACAGTAATGTTATAAATATATGTTACATTTTATATTAGATATGATGTATATATATATATTCTGCATTATGCAAAAGTATAGTCTATTATATTTGACATTTTTAATAATCCAATTAATTAGTTTAATTAATTTAAAATATTAAATTATCTTAATATTTTAAATTATATCTTATACTTTTCTTTTATAATTTACTTTGACAACTACATTTCCCATTTATATTAAGAAATATACTTTTATAACCTCCAATGATATATATATTCTATAGATATTTAGTTACATTAAAGTGTAGTTATGTATATTGTCACATAACCAACTATGATTAGTTAAAGAGAAAGTAATTCAGAGAAAGAACTTATTCAACAGTGGTATAAGCAGTCATAAGAGACTGTCACTTCAGCTTTCTCAACACACATACACACAACTATATAAAATAAACTGCACATAAAATGTTCAAGTTAGCAAAAGATAACCTATGTAGATATCTACTAAATATAACCACCATCCAGATTGATTGCTTGTTAAAGATCTTCATTTTGCACAGAAGTTCACACATATATTTGATTATCTAGTCAAAAAAATACTTCCTTCATTTATACAACATTCTAGAAATGCAGGGAGGCCTGTTGTAACAGAAAATAGATTATTGTTGATTCATCTCTTTGCCATGTTTTTTATGCAAATCATATCAAAGCTATTATAATTATTAAACAGGAAATAATGAAGAAAATAGATTTTCATAAATTCATGGAGATTTGAATTCATGGAGTAGCTTGGGTAACCTACTCCAGATTAAATATGAGCAGATAAATCAGTTTAATAAATACTAAGTAATCACCAAAATAACAAATAGGAAAACAAATCATGCCTTACAGAGTAAGGCAAATATGGTAACAGAGATTAGGATAATTGGTAACAGTAGTGGGTCAAATTTAGGAAAGAAAGGTTGGGGAGATAGCATACTATACATAAAAAGGCACTAATCCCTGAGGCTCCAGTACTCCAGGTTCAGTCTATGACAACACCATAAATTAGAGTTTATAGAAAAAATGAAAAAGAGAAAATTAAAAAAATCTTTTTTTTTCATTTTTTAAAAATTTTGTTTACTTAAGAAAGGATTAATTAACAAAACCATAGGGTAGGAGGGGTACAACTCCACACAATTCCCACCACCCAATCTCCATATCCCACCCCCTCCCCCGATAGCTTTCCCATTCTCTATCCCTCTGGGAGCATGGACCCAGGGTCATTGTGGGTTGCAGAAGGTAGAAGGTCTGGCTTCTGTAATTGCTTCCCTGCTGAACATGGGTGTTGACTGGTCGGTCCATACTCCCAGTCTGCCTCTCTCTTTCCCTAGTAGGGTGTGTCTTTTAAAAATGTTTTTGAAAGAAGGCAAATTAAAAAGCTCAAAATTTACCCTATTCTAACTCTGATTTCTAAATTTATTTCATCGTTTAAAACAAAAACAAAATCTAGTATATTTTATCTTCAGTGTTTCCCATTTTTTCTTACAAAGTGATTTAGATAGATTGTTAAAAGTAAATATCTGTCCCTAATCCAAACTCCTCAGTTAGAATTTACTTAGAAATAGCTAATATGTGTTTATAGGGGGAAAAAATCATCCGAGATATAGATGAATGACAGTAAACACTATGTATAAAAAATTGTGCTTAAGGACTGGGAGGTGTCACACCTAGTTGAGCGCACACATTATCAAAGGACCCAGTTTCAAACCCAGGTCCCCATAAGCAGAGGAGATGCTTCACAAATGGTGAAGCAAGTCTGCAAGTATCTGTCATCACTCCCTTTCTATCTCTCTATCTCCCTTCCATTCCGCTCTCCTCTCAATTTCTATCTCTCCTAATTGGAAAAAAAAAAAAATATGGCCTTGAGTAGTGTATTTGCCCTGCAGACCAAAGCCCCAGTAATAACTGTGGTGTAAATAATAAACAAATAAGTAAATAATTGTGCTCTGCAGAGATAAGAAGTGAATTCCAGCTCTTGATATTGACGGTTCAGTTTGACTAACTTTGAAATAAGGAATTGAATAGATGGCATGTGAACATTTAAAAATTGTACATTAATAAATGAAAACAATACTCATATAGAGGGTTTGTGTAGAATATCAAAATAAGTTTCTCTGAATACCAACTGTCCAGATTGAAAGAATTCAATATTGTATTTACCTTTAACACATAAAATACAAGCATATACATTAAATGTATAAATATTTTAAATGTATATGATGAATATATTAATATTTCTTATTTATATTTTATCTGCACAAATAATATCTGATAGTATTTCCTTCATACTTTTATACCTTCTATACTGTTATAACACCTTTAAAATGTATGATTATTAAAGAAATTTACCTACAACTATCAGTAAGGAGCTATGAAATCTACTGGTTATAAAATAAAAATATCATTTGTAGAGGTACTTTGCCTTTTGATTTTACCTAACATTTAGAACAATGCTGAATTCAGAGAGAGGTTATAAATCATTATCATTAATAAAAGTTGAAAGGATTAAGGAGTTCCATTATTGAAGTCTTTTAAAAACAATTCTTTATTTTTATAAACTACTATTTATTTGGTACCAACCCAAATCCTGCTATTGTAAACACAGATTTAGGTTAAAAACTTTTTAAAAAATCTGTTTGTGTAGTATTTATTATTTTTAAGATATAAAGTATATTTCTAGCATTTAAATAACTCTAACAGGGTCACAAAGGTAGAATGTGGCTGGCCGCCAAAATATTTGAAGATAAATTTGACTCCAGAACTGTCTATGCTGATACTCCTTCCTGTTTGGGGACTCTGTACCTTAAACTGATAGGATGCTGTACTGATTTGCATAATGTATGACAGATTTTTATATAAAATTGCTTATGCCTTTGCGATATTAGAGATTTCTACTTTTATTCACATCAACAACTCAAACTGGCATGCGTTTTTTTTTTTCTTTACTGTGAGCTATGTATACTAGAATTGATCACTTAAGTAAATGGATGGTAGGTGGTGATAAATACTGACAGTGGAATGTTACAGATAAAAATGATCGAAAAATCCAGAATGAACTAGGTGATAATTAGAATTGATGTCATCCACATATAGTCACTATAACAGCAAGGAACATACCTATCATCTAGATTTTTTTTCTAATAACATTCTTTAATAGAAAGGGCCAGGTCCTTGGAGAAATGACTGATTCCTGAATGATGACAGTATATAAACAAGATTGGCTGGACACCAGTTTCAAAGTGTCAGAAAGTGAGAAAGTTTATGTGGAAAGTGGGCATACAGACACAAAGTATGTATGTCAGAGAGGTATAAAAGCTAGTGAAAGACAAATCAATAGATAACGTTTTCAAAATGTGTACAGCAAGGTAAGATATTAGGTCACAGACCAAAAAAGTATGCAAAATCCATGTATCTATACTAATAAAAATAAATATGTAAATTACTTGTGAAGGGACCGGGTGGTGGCGCACCTGGTTGAGCATACATGTTACAGTGAGCAAGGACCCAGGTTTCAGCCCCTGGTCCCCCCCTGCCAGGGGAAAGTTTTATGAGTGAAGCAGGTTTCCAGGTGTCTCTCTCCCTTCTTATCACCCCCTTACCTCTCAATTTCTGGCTGCCACTATCCAATAAATAAATAAAGATAAAAAAATAATGAATTAAAAAATAATAAATTACTTGTGAAGACATAATTTATACTCTATCCTCAAGTAGGTAGTATATGATTTCTCATTTCTTAAATGTGTATTGCAAAAAGCAACTACAGGAAGCTGGGAAAAAGCACTTTTCATTGGAGAAATCCAATTAATATTACCTTTGGTGATCAAGGTTTAAATAGCAATGCAAATTACATTATAATGTACTATAGAAAAGATGTGATGGGAATGACATTTTACTACTGTAGTCCCTCCCCCATTTTCATAAATTATGAGAGAAATATCAGAGCAATCAGAATAGATAGGTGGTCTGTGAATTAGTTAAGGATATGCTATAGTAATCAAGTCAAGCAAAGTCTGAGGAACTAGCAGAAACAAGATGCTCCGTGAAATTCTAAGGCAAAAAGTCACAAACTATGGAGTCTGGTAAATGACAATGTATCAATATGCATGTGTTAACTATATGTATTTACTAATGGAAGATGTCACTAACAGGGTACACTCAATTTATAGGCACTCTATAACATATATATATAGTTATATACATAACTATATATTATATAACATATATATATATATATATATAACTTCACACATTGTCTACAAATATAAATATTCTAAGTTTAAATTCTTTAGATAGTTTTTTAAAATTGAAAACATTTTTTTCTCAAGATACAATGAAAAATTTAGGCAGCTTTGAATAATACTGCAATAAAATAAAAGCAATATTTTTGAAGATAGCTTGTTGAGGTTTTTTTTTCAGGATTTATTTTTTTATGAGAGTGAAGCATAATCACATTTCATATTGTTTTCCACAGTAACTGTATCAATTTACATTCCCAGGAACAGTATACAGTGGTTTCCTTCTTTGAACATTCTCTCCAACACTTGTTTGTTTCTTGTCTTTTGGAAAGTACACATTCTCACAGGTGAGGCAATATCTCCTCATTGCTTTGATTTTTTATTTCCCTTATATTAGGACATGATGAAAATCTTGTCATGTGCTTTCTTGCCATCTGTATGTGTCCGTCAGAGAAATATCTACTCAGACACTTTTCCTATTCATAATTGGAACTGTTGATAGCTTCAAGAATCATTACCTTGCTTATTTTTTTAATTTTTCAAAAATTATATTTATTGAATAGAGACAATGAGGAATTGAGAGAGAAAGGTGTGATAGAGAGGGATAGAGATACCTACAGTCCTGTTTCACTACTCCCAAAGCTTCTCCCCTGCAGGTGGGGACCAGGGGCTCGAACCTGGGTTCTTGCGCATTGTAACATGTTCGCTCATCCAGGTGCGCCACCACCTGGCCCAGTACCTTGCTTACTATAATGCATTCACAAGTTAGCTTCAACGTAGAATCAACTACATATGAACAATTAGAAAAAGTTCCACAAGTATAAAAAATGAATTATGTAAGTTATTTTGCTCTGTACTGATTCCTGTGGTATATTTTTATTTAGTCTATCCTGGGACTTTGTTAGTTTTGTAATTAAACATCATCTAACAAAAATATTTCATGTAAATTTTCTGTTATAAACCACATTTTATCACAGACTTAATTTAAAAAGTTAAATAGATAAAAATTGAACATAAGTTGCTAGTGAGGAGGAGATAAATAATACAAATTAAGAATGCTCTCCATGCTAAAAAGACTTGATTTTACTTATTTTAATGTTTATATAATGATATATGTAAGATATTTCACAGTAGTTAGAGTTACTGCCATTCACAATTTGTATATCACTGTGACCCTGGGGCTATTTGTGACATCACTTTGATAAATGTTACCAAGACGTTATAGAAGTGATATTGCTAAAGAGGGACATTACTGAATTATTCAGAACTAAAAAGTGGGCTTCTTCCCCACATTCTGAGCCATATTTTAAAGAGTAATATTTAGAGTTGCAAGAAAACTTACCTTAATGGTACACCTGCATTTTCTTGTATGCATCCCACTTTTGAACTAACCCCCACTTGTTGGTATGCATGAGACCCCTTCTGTTTCATTTGGTTTAAATCCCCCCTGCTTAACACTATTCTATTTACATAACCACTTCATTCTTTTTACATAACCGCTGTTAACAAGCACCACCCTACCTCCAGGGCATTAGTGGTTCAGTGATAGAATTCTCGCCTGCTCCACCCCCTCTCCTTCTCACACCCTGATCCTCTCCTTGTCACACTCTGATTTTCACCAGTCACTTTTCTCTCCACCCTCTCTATGTCACATCCTGTTTCCACCCTACTTGGCAAGTATATATAAAGACAGCATTGTGAGTTTTAAGGTACCTTTAGTTTAGCTTAGCTCGGCTTAGATTGTGCTGCGTCCTGCATGAATAAAGAGATACTGCCTACAGCTCAACCATGAGTCCCTGGTCGTCTGTCTCCCGTCAGTGAAGCTCAGCCCGACACCCACTCACTCATTTGGGGTGGCTTTGATGGTATGGTATCTTGCCATTTCTCTGTGTCACTCTGTTTCATCTTTCAACCTGAAAAAAAAAAATTTGTAAGCAGAGTGATGAAACTTTGTTTACAAATCTCCCTTCATAAAAGCAAAGGGGACTATTTAGCCTCTGAGAAGATCTGAATTAGGGAAGAATGATATTTATCAAATCAAATTATCTTTTACCTAGACAATTTGTGTTTAACTTTGATGAACATAGGTAAATAAAGTTTTCTGTTTCAGGATGATTGTATTTGTGTAGATATTTACTTGATAATTTTACTTCAAGATTGTTTTGTAAAAGAATTAAGTTTGAAGATAAAACATAATCCCCCTAATTAATTTGATAGTGGTAAATACATTTAAGATGAGAAGTCACATTTTAATAATGCACAATGTTATATATTCCCCATTCATTCATTTATTATTGCACCTATTCTACATTCCTTTTTTTAAAAATTTCCACTAGGGCTATTGCTGGGGATTAGTACTAACACTATAAATTCACCATTCCCAGGGGCCATTATTATTATTATTATTATTATTATTATTATTATATTTGATAAGAGAGAAATTGAGAAGAGAGAGGAGTAGAGAGATGGGAAGAGAGAAAGATATCTACATCCCTAGAGAAAGAAATTGATAGCTGGAAGTCGGGCAGTAGCGCAGCATGTAAAGCGCATGTAGCACAAAGCTCAAGGACCAGCTTAAGGATTCCAGTTCGAGCCCCCAGCTCCCCACTTGCAGGGGAGTCGCTTCACAAGCTGTGAAGCAGGTCTGTAGGTGTCTCTCTTTCTCTCCCCCTCTCTGTCTTGCCTACTCTCTCCATTTCTCTCTGTCCTATCTGATAATGATAACAACGATAACTATAGTAACGATTAAGAAAAAGGGCAACAAAAGGGAAAATAAATAAAATATTTAAAAAAAAAAGAAAATGATAGGTAAGGGCAATAAAGTTGAAGGGAGAGACAGATACCTACATCACTGTTTCATCATTTGTGAAGTGATTCCCCTGCAGGTGGCAGCTGGGGCTCAAACCTAGATTCTTGTGCATAGTAATGAGTATGCTTAACTGGGTGTTCCATGACTGGCCCTTAGACTTTTTTTTTTTATATCTGTAGATATCAAGTACTTAACTGGTGTTGGAAATGGAGCAGTGAACTAAGTCAAATGAATCCCAGCCTTCATTAAACATACACAGCAGATAATAGCTTTTAAATAGAAAAAGGCAATAGCATTAATTTTATCACTAGAAGTCCAATGCGCTATCCATTGCGCCACAGAGCCACCTAGCATTAATTTATTTGATGAATTTGACACATATCTATAAGAAATACAGAAATTGGAGCCAGGTGATGGCACACCTGGTTAAGCACATATGTTACCAAGCACAAGTACCCAGGTTCAAGCCCATGGCCCCTACCTGCAGTGGAGAAACTTCACAAGTGGTGAAGCAGTGCTACAGTTGTCTCTGTCTCCCTCTATATCTATCCCCCTTCCCTCTCAATTTCTCACTGTCCTATCAAATAAAAACTAGCAATAAAAAATGGACATTGAAAAGGAAATACATTAATCAAAAAGATTTTGTTAGCAATGTAGTAAAGTGATGGGGAATTTTTAAGGTTGTCTGTGAATGCATAATACGTTAAGTATGTAATAATACTGGGAAATGAGTATAATAATTGAATAAATATATTTTACTCAAACCATATTCTACTTTAGTACATTTTACTATATAAAAATTGTAATGAACTAGAGATCCCATAAGTTACTATTATTTTCATGTCTTTTGCTTGGTTCTTGTCCACTGTGCCAAATACGGCAAGGCTTTTTTCTTATGGTGACTTTGAACCAATGCCCAAATATAACTATTAGATATACCAATTATTACAATTTCCATGGAAGTAAGAAAATTTGGTTCAAAACTACATTTAGGTCTGACAAGATAAAAATTAGATAGTGAACACCTTTGCCCTGTGCTTGTGTGAGTAATCCAGGTTTTAGCCTTCCCCCACTGCATTGAGGGAAACTTCAGTGCTGTGATCTTTCTTTCTTTCTTTCTTTCTTTCTTTCTTTCTTTCTTTCTTTCTTTCTTTCTTTCTTTCTTTCTTTCTTCCTTCCTTCCTTCCTTCCTTCCTCTCTCTCTCTCTCTCTCTCTCTCTTTCTTTCTTTCTTTCTTTCTTTCTTCGCCTCCAGGATTATTTCTGGGACTCATGCCTGCACTATGAATCCACGGCTCCTGGAGGCCATTTTTTACCTTTTTTGTTGCCCTTTTTTATCGTTATTATTATTGTTGTTGTTGTTACTGTTGGATAGGACAGAGAAAATGGAGAGAGGAGGGGAAGACAGAGAGGGGGAAAGAAAGACAGACACCTGCAGACCTGCTTCACCGCCTGTGAAGTGAACCCCTCTGTAGGTGGGGAGCTGAGGGCCTGAACCCGGATCCTTGAGCCAGACCTTGCACTTTGCGCCATGTGTGCTTAACCCGCTGTGCTACCACCCAGCCCCCCTAGTGCTGTGGTTTCTATCACTTTCTTTCTCTCTGTATGTCTCTAGTCAATAAAATAAAATTAAGACTAATTAAAAAATACAATTGCATTTAGGTAGTTTGTCTTCGTTATGTACTCTAAATTCATGCTTATTACTATCTAATAAAATCCTGTGGAGTTAAGCCTGTTGATGAAAACTAGGAGAGACTGAAAATATATACTCTCTACTCGAATGTCACAAAGATCTGTGACTAGAAGTATACATGAAATATTAAAATCATAGATGGGGAAGTTAGAGCACTGGACTTACAGAACCCCCCCCCCCGCCCCCGGTTTAGTCCTTAATGTCATATGTACCAAAAGGATGCTTGGACTTGTCTCTGTAGCTCTTTTTCTTTTTTTTCAGTTTATGTGAAAAAAAATAAATCTTTTTCTAAAAAATACTGATATCACCACACACTTTTTATGGGCCTGTAAACTATTAGAAAGTTTACATTTTTTTTTCTCTCTTCTAGGTTATATCTGCCTCTATTTAATTATTTGTATTTGGTTGAAACAAATTTCATGGATACATTTGTTGACACACAAAAAATATTTAAAAAAAAAGAGCCAGTGTGTCTTCATGTATTTGCCACAGATAGTATAAATTCAATAACTAAAGCAGCCAAAGATGTGGGAGTTAGTTACTTGAGTTGTGGAGTAGACAGAAAAGGTTTAAGTGAGAACCCAGAAGAGACGGAAAGAGAGAGTCCCAAGGAAAGCTAGAATGTGAAGGGCCTCAGAATGATGGAATTTCAAGTAAAAGTTAACTTGCTATTGGCAGAATTGTGTCTGAAGTGTGCTAAGAATGTAAATCCTAGAAGAGTTACTGAAAATGGTACCATGCGTGGTCAGAGAAAATGTAAAGTCAACAATGTTGATCCTTGTTGTCCATATTGTTGTTTCTAGTTTGATTACACTTTTGGGTGAGTGGAAATCAATTAAATATGGTAAATTTTATGTTGTTGTTTTGTCTGAACTGTGCAATAAATCAAGATAGTTTTGATATATACATAGATAAATATACATATAAATATCATTATGTATTCTAACATATAATCTGAGGATGTATGATACGACACATAAGGGTTATGCCCCTGAATAATACACTATTCATTATCACTGCTCTTTTCCAACTTACTATGTGAATATATATGACATGTATTATGTATTATTTCTATTTGTCTTCACAGATACACATAAAATTAAACCATTAACTATGTTTTTCATAGAAGTTTATATATAGGTTTATATAAAGTCTGCAAATATAGGCAGCCTTTAGCACACAAGACTTTCATGCTTAAGTCTCCGAGATCTTCGGTTAAATGCCTGGCATCACCTAAGACAGATCTTAGCAGTGCTCTGGTCTTTTTCACTCTCTCTCTCATAGATAAATCTTTACATTTTTTTTTAAATTGGCAACCAGATAGCTCATTAAGAGAACAGCTTGTCTTGCTATGAGAATGACCCTGATGCAGACTGCCCGTTTGTACTGAGGGTCACTTCAGTGCTATGGTGTCCTACTCTCTCATCTGTTGTCCCTTTTATATCTGGAAAAGCCAGCCCAGGGTGATGAAGCTCTGGCACAGAGAAAAATGGTGCAAATGTTGAGCCCCCCATATAAAGAACAAATACCAAACTTCTTTATGCTATCAACCTAGTGTTCATACAATTACCAAAAAATTAATTAAAAGGTTAGACATTAAATATGCATGTTTGTGAATGCAAAATACCAAGACATCTGAACTATATGTATATTTTTTCATCAGTAAATTTGTCATTTGCTAGACACTGGCAGGCAGCAACAAACAGGTTGATTGTGACCTTAGAATGAAATATTCCTGTAAAATGAAAATGCTAATATTTTCTAGATACATCAAATAACAAGATATTTTGGAGGAAATCTCCACTGTCTTTAGTGCATACATTACTTATATATAAAGTCCATATGATTTAAGTAATAGCAGATGATTAAAGAGAACCAGTGTAGAAATGTGGTAATATAGATAGTCATGCATGTATTAATATAATGAAGTACTTATAGTCTAAATTTGAGAAACATAGATACATAATATCATTGAAAACATCTTTATTACACAATGAAGGAAGTACTTTTGTCTCTGCATTTTATAAGGAAATGTGGATTTAAGATTATATATGACTAGTTTTTAATGAAAATATTCTTAGAATGCTCAGTTGAATAAAACTTGTAAAATACACTATGTAAAAAGATAATGTTATGTAAATAAAGTAAAATTTTCCAGATTAAAGCGAACTGAATGGTTTGAGCTTTTATCAAACTGCATTTAAAATGCAAATATACATTTACACAGTTGTCACTTCTGGGCCTTTAATCATGCAATATTTTATTTATATTATTTTGCAGCTCCTTCTCCAGTTACCAATGTGAAAAAGGGGAAGATTGCAAAAAACAGCATCTCTTTGTCATGGCAAGAACCAGATCGCCCTAATGGGATCATCCTGGAATATGAAATTAAATATTTTGAAAAGGTGGGATTATTAGAATGAAAACAGTCTTTTCTGGTCTTTTTTTTTTTTTTTTTTTTTTTTGTAGCTGTGGTTATCCAATTCATAGAAAAGCATGCTGCAGTTTTATGCTTAAATCAATGATGATTGATTCTGAAGTCATGGTTCTGGAGGCTAGAAGTGCACAGGGAACAGTGTGTTTTTCTGCTGCCAAGCAGTTTATGTTTCTGAAATACTGCCATATTGTCTAACATCAGCTAGGTTTCACAGCATTAAAAGATGAAGTCATAGGACATTTGGAAAGTGTCACGAACACTTAAGTTGCTGACCTCCAATAATGACTTCAATTTACAAGAAAAAAACTACTCCTTATACTCAGGAACTTTGTACCATACCTATTGTATTTAGAAACTATAGGAAGATAAGATGTGTGTGCAAAATGTATTTTTCTAATTTGACAATAAAATTCAACATAATTACAATTATCTTTAAAATTGCGTTTGCTATTGAATATGTGTGACTCATATCTCTTCCTCCGTGAGTCTTAGATCTACTGGTAAATATCTTGCATAATAGTTCTTGAGATCTCAGGCAATAATCATTCCTCTTTTCAGAGTAAACAAATAAGGAGATTCTTGAAAAGAGAAATAATACAGTAGGAAAACAAATATTTTAAATTTCTAATGCTGAAGTGGAGCATATGCCATCTATTTCAAGCCACCTTAAGTCTTCCAACATCTTAAAATCCAGTTTTACTGTGATCTTTATGTAAATAAAACAGGATCTGAATGGCATACACCATTTAGAACTGAATATTAACTGAATCCAGTAGCTTAGGGTAAGACAGTTGGATGTTCAAAAAAAGGCTTTAAGAAGTAGATTTGAAATTGTTACGTAGAAATGTTTGCTGTATGTTAATAAGAGTAGAAAATTATTCTAGATATAATTCAGAGAGGTAGATTCCAAGAGAGGGGAAGGATTCAGCCATACTCAATCAGTTCTCCCAAATACAAAAATATCACTCCTTCTCTTTTAGAGAAAAGTGAATAAAGTAGAAGGAAGCTTACAATTTGGCATGGCCTAGCACATTACCTAAGCTAAAACAGTGATAGAAATGATTTACCATATAAACATGCTGCTATGTCATGAATAACGCTGATGCTCTAATAAAAGTTTCTTTAGAAGTCCAAATTTCTGCATATATTAATAGGTAAAATTGTACCTGTACATAAGTCATTGAAATAATTTATGAAAGAAAAAAACATGTTTCTTTCAGTTACTGATTCAACATTTACCCATGGCTCCCAAGGAACAAGGCTTAGCAGAAGAGCACATGACTTGCGTGAGTGCAGTCTGTAAAGTTGACCCCCAGCACTGCATATGTGGGAGTTGTGTTCTGGCTTTTCCCTCCCACTAGAATTTTTTTTCCTAAAAGTAATTTTACCTGTTATCTTTGAAAAACAGAAATAAGAAAGAAAGCATTAAGCATGGGGTTACAATTTTGACAATTTCTTTCTAGTTTATTTACCCAATTTATGTATTTATTTTTTTGTTTTTTTTCACATATTTGTTTTATGAGTAGATAAATAAATATTTAATAATTACTTTAGAAATAATTGGCTTTCAGAGAATGACAGCATCTAAGTGTATGTGAACATTAGTGAAATTATTCATAGCACATTTCATTAAATTATCAATTATTAAATATGTTAATTCAAAAAATGCTCTTAGACCATTTACCTTTAAGATGTTATTCTAGAATATGATTTATAATGTTTATTGTTTCAAAATTTGGTATGAACTGAGTAAAATGCACATTAATGTATCTCATAACTTTTTTTTATTTTTTATTTTATTTATTTATTCCCTTTTGTTGCCCTTGTTGTTTTTTATTGCTGTAGTTATTGTTGTTGTCGTCGTTGTTGGATAGGACAGAGAGAAATGGAGAGAGGAGGGGAAGACAGAGAAGAGGAGAGAAAGATAGACACCTGCAGACCTGCTTCACCGCCTGTTAAGCGACTCCCCTGCAAGTGGGGAGCCGGGGTTCGAACCGGGATCCTTATGCCGGTCCTTGTGCTTTGTGCCACCTGCGCTTAACCCGCTGCGCTACAGCCCGACTCCCTGTATCTCATAACTTTTATGTCTCTGTGAATAGTCCAATCTACATTGAAAATTCTAAAGATCTATAATCCAAACGCATGCTATATTCAAAAATAACTTATTCCTTACTCAAGTTTTTGCAAACTTCATTACTTCTATACTTATGCAAAACTTGGTAAGAATAATTATAAATTTATGTAGTATACCTCAAAAGAGTTCTTTTGTACATACACCAAGATATCAAAATTTTCATTATGATTGAATTTGATTTTAAATGAAATTGAAAGATGTAATAACATTTGAAAATCGCTATATATGAAAGATCATATATACAAATGAAAGAATCTTAGATGAGAAAAACGAATCTTAGATGAAATATAATTTCAAAAAGTAAGATTAATAGTTTTAAGAACTTAATTTCCTGTATTGTTTTTCTTCCCAAGAAGCAATTAGTTAGATCAATTACTGAATTTCTCTTTTATCTCTGAAGATGTCCTATTTTCTTCCATATAACTAACCTTTGATTATTATACTGTTGCTCTTCAGATTATACATGATGTTCATCTGTTAAAGTTACTCACCAAGTGATGAAGAGCCTTTGTTATTAATATCCACTGTAATCCATTTTATTTGTATTGTGAAACTATTTTGCTCATAGTTCAAATGTTTATTTTAGTACAGTCTATTGTCACAGTTAGTGACATATTACTGCATTTTACTATTTGTGTAGCTCAAACAAGCAAAAATGACTTGGAAAAAATTATACATTTCCTTAGTAAAGCAATAAAATGTTACCTCCTAATATAAAAGTCACATAACATTCTGTAGTATACAGTTAGGCAAAGTTTGTTTGCCTCGTTTAGTTATTGCTTTTTTGTTTGCTTTGTTTTTTTGTTTTTTAAAGTGATATTAAATTTGGGATCTTTAAGCCAAGCAAAACTACTAAATATACCAATAAAACGGTTTTAAAGACATTTTTAGAAGGGGTAGAAAAGAGCTTATTTTGCTTCAGAATGATACCACCATTTTATTGAGTGGCTCTTGGCCAGACACAGGTGGCAAGAGCTTTCCAGGGCTCATACATTTGCCAGCTGGCATTTCTGCCTGTGATTGCCCTGCTCTAATAGAGGTCATTGGGCCTCTCTACTCCTGCATGGTGATCGGCCCATTGCCATCTCTTAATTAAAGGCAGAGGCAAAGGGAAGCTGCCCCTTGGCAGAGTGTTTGCCAGCTGGCTCCTTCTGCTGAGCCCCTCCCCTCGCTGCATGTGAACAGTGTTTGTTAAGCAGCTGGGGAATGTAGCTCATTTGCTCAGCAGGGGCATGAAGGCATCAAAATCAACTGCCCTGACCAAGGACTTGGCAGCCAGGTGGCTGTGGGTGTTGAAGATGTGTATATAGGGTTTGTTATATGAAGGAAAGTATAATACAAGAATTAATGAGAATAGTTGAACAGAAGGAAAATTTGAAAGATATTTAAATAATTAAAATGTATGATTCTACATTTTTATCCTGTAGATATATGCTTTTCTTTTTTTTGATATATGCTTTTCTAATCTCCTTCAATTATACTCTCCTTAGATAACATACAGTTAGACCTGCAATAAAGAATTACTGAGTCATATATAATGTTACCAGGCAGACATAGTGTGTAATTTTGCCCAAATGGTGCTGATCATGTAGTTTGCAAGGCTCCATATATCATGTCCTTGCAATTTGTTTTTATTTTTTAAAAAAATAATAGCAATTTCTAATGTTTCCTTTTATTAAAAAAATTCAATTGTTAAGGATTATAACTATGTAATTTTTAAATTTCTTTATTGGGGGATTAATGTTTTACATTCTAACTATATAATTTTTAAATGTTTCATTTTATTTTCAGTTAATTTGGCATCATGATACAAAGCAAAATCAAATGTATCAATAAGCTCCAGTAATTAGTGCTATCTCAACCTGTCTTTATAATGTTGTTGATTAACAATTTTATGCCATTTTGAAAATTAAAACCTGAAATTTAATGTATACACTTATTTAAGTTACATGGTTAGAATTCTAATGCTGACATTTTATTCTTTTTAAAAAAGTGCTCCTTTATATTATAAATGATAACTATGTAAAGTTATTATTAGATAAGTATACCATACTTTAGTTCTTTCTATATTTTCTCACCACCATAAATTTTCTATTAATAAAAAGAAAATAATATCAAGTAGATATTTATTTGTTTCATATAGAAAATCTCTAGTGCAATCATAGTCAAACTGGAAAATGTGCTATTATTGAGAAAAATCTGCATATCGATAGCAGTCACAGGCTATATCGATCAATAACTATTGCAGTTTATAATCTCTACCCCTTTTAAAAGGGACACTTCAAAAATTATCTGCTAGTAGACACAGTAGAAATAGAACAGGAGCACCTGGGTTGCTTCCAGGTTTTAGCTATTATGAATTGTGCTGCTATGAACATAGGAGTACACACCTCTTTTTGGTTGGGTGTAATGGAGTTCTTGGGGTATAACCCCAGGAGAGGAATTATTGGGTCATATGGAAGGTCCATGTCTAGCCTTCTGAGAGTTTTCCAGACTGCTCTCCACAGAGGCTGGACCAATTTACATTCCCACCAGCAATGTAAAAGGGTTCCTCTGTCCCCACATCCTCTCCAGCATTTGTTGCTGCTGTCCTTTTTGATGTATGCCATTCTTACAGGAGTGAGGTGGTATCTTAGTGTTGTCTTAATTTGCATTTCTCTGACAATCAGTGACCTAGAGCAGTTTTTCATATGTTTGTTAGCCTTTTGGATCTCCTCTGTGGTGAATGTTTTGTTCATTTCCTCTGCCCATTTTTGGATGGGGTCATTTGCTTTTTTGGTGCTAAGTTTGCTGAGCTCTTTATATATTTTGGTGATTAGTTTCTTGTCTGATGTCTGGCATGTGAAGATCTTCTCCCATTCTGTGAGGGGTCTCTCTGTTTGTTTAATAGTTTCTTTGGATGTGCAGAAGCTTTTCAATTTGATGTAGTCCCATTGGTTTGTTTCTGCTTTGGTCTTCCTTGCAATTGGGTTTGATTCATCAAAGATGTCCTTGAGGTGTAGATGGGAAAGTGTTTTACCAATGTTTTCCTCTAAGTATTTGATTGTTTCTGGTCTGACATCTAGGTCTTTGATCCATTTGGAGTTGATTTTTGTTTGTGGTGAGATAAAGTGGTTCAATTTCATTCTTCTGCATGTTTCAACCCAGTTTTCCCAGCACCATTTATTGAAGAGAGCCTCCTTCTTCCATTTAATCCTTTGGGCCCCCTTATCAAAGATTAGATGCCCCCTTATCAATTTTTAACTTGGATTAAAAATCAATTTTTGGATTAAAAATCAATTTTTGGATTAAAAATCAATTTTTAACTTGGATTAAAAATTAGATCAGACCAAATTAGAGAGATACTTATGTTCATAAGGGTAATGTTTAAACTACTTTAAAGGAGGCATATATGGCCGTGGGGATGCTTAGAATCTATAGCACCAGATTTGTGAGCATGAGATCATGAATTCTAGCCATGGTATTATCTATCTCAAAGTTACATTCTTCTCCCACTCTGTCTCTCACACACATACTCATCAATAAATAAGTAAATATTTAATAAAATGAAATAAAATAGGAGTATTTTTAGTGGCACATGATAAGTTATTATGGTTGTATAAGTGGTTAGAAATCAATCTGGGGGAGCTGAGAAGTAGTGCAGAGTGTTAAGCACACATGGTGCAAAGCTCAAGGGCCGGCATAAGGATCCTGGTTTGAGCCCCCAGCTCCCCACCTGCAGGGGGTTGCTTTGCAAGCAGTGAAGCAGGTCTGCAGGTGTTTATCTTTCTCTCCCCTTCTTTGTTTTCCTCTCCTCTCTCGGTTTCTCTCTGTCCTATCCAAAAATAACAGCTGTGACAACAATAACAGCTATAACAAGTGCAACAACAAGGGCAACAAAAATGGGAAAAATGGCATCCAGGAGCAATGGATTTGTAGTGCTGGCACCAAGCCCCAGCGATAACCCTGGAGGCAAAAATAAATAAATAGATAAATAAATAAATAAATAAATGAAAAAAGAAATCAATCTAGGTATGTACAGTTAGACAAAAAAATCTAATAATGGCTATTTAAATTTGTACTTTACACTTTACTGGTTTTGGATATTTATTATTTATTCATTTAGTTACTATTTATTTGATAGAGACAAAGAAAAATCAAGAGGGACTGGGTAGATAGAGAGGGAGAGAGAGAGACATCAACAGCACCGCTTTATCATTTATGAAATTTCTCCCCCTGCAGGTGGCTTGAAATTGGGTCTTTGCAAATTGTAACATGTGCACTCCACCAGGTGCAACACTGCCTGGCCCCTAAAGAAAATTTTTTTCTTATCATAACACTGCTCAGTTCTGGCTTATGGTGGTGCTGGGGATTGAACCTGGAACCTCAGGCATGAAAGGCTTTATGTATAATCATTATGCTATCTTCTCAGCCCAATTTATTGTTTTTGTATGCATTGCCCATTTGATTCTTATAATCTCTCTATAAAGATATTATCTGAGCAACTATCTCCATGCTAGTTTTAGAGGTAAAGTTTTTAAAAATGTTAAAATGGGCATCAGCAAAATAGTTCACTTGGATAGTTCACCTGTTTTGTTTTTATGTGTGTGACCTGAACTCAAGTCTAGCAGTTATTGCACTGGGAGATGCCTCTGAATTGCTGTGTGGTGTTCTCTCTTCCTGTCCTCTATCTCTATTATATCTAAAAAAAAAAAAATTAAGATAGCTTGTAACTGTGAATCCCAGATGGTGAAAAAATACTTAATTTATTAATTTATTTTATTTTATTACATGGTTTCAATATCCACACTATAGTTTCATCATGGCATGCTGTTACTGATTATAAACACCAAGGAAAGGGGTTGCAGGTGATGGTGCACCTGGCTGAATGCACATGATACAGTGCACAAGGACCCGGGTATAAGCCCCTGTCCCCACATGCAGGGGGGTGTGAAGCAGGGCTGCAAGGTGTCTCTCTGTCTCTCTACTTCTCTGTATCCCCCTTCCTTCATAAATAAAGATAATTTAAGAAAAAAATTAACAAAAACACCAAGGTAAAAAAAGATGACTTGTATTTTTTTTTGTTTTTTAATATAAAGCATTTGAAAAATAGTTATGATTCCCCTTAGTGTATTTCACGAGTAAATGCTATATTTTAGTTTTCATTTTACTTTCATATAGAAATATCTTTAGGGGGCCAGACTGTGGCACATCTGGTTCAGTGCATACATTACAGTGCTCAAGAAACCCAGGTTCAAGTCTCTGGTCCCCACCTGCAGGGGGCAACCTTGGTGAAGCAGGTTTGCAGGTGCCTCTGTCTCTCTCCCTCTCTACCTCTCCCTCACCTCTCAGTTTCTCTTTGTCTCTATCAAATAATAAACAAAAAAGCTTTAATAAAGATCTTTACATGTTTTATACCCATTCAGACATAATGTATGTTTCTATTTATAAATAAAAACTCCGTGAAATATTCAGAACATGATGTCCTCAGTCAAAATATTGTGTTAAAGATCAATACTTAAAAGGGAAAAAAAAACCTCTAGTTATTATCTCTATTTGATAAGTCCTTCTACATATCTGAAATGTGATAATTTCAGGAAATTATGGAAGCTCTTCCAGAAAGAAATAAATTTAGCTAAGGACTTACAAATAAAAGTATAATGGAGGAGACACTGCAAAATAGGGACTTTTTAAAATCTTTAGTCTAAGATTTTATATTTATTTCTGTAACATAAGAGAAAATGAGGAATTCTAGGTGATAGGACTAGAATTGATTTACTGTCAAAAATAGGAACAGTTCTTTATCATTTTAGTTACTAAAATTATACTTTCACTTGTTCATTTTTCTACTCCATTCAGGTTGATCAGAAACATTAAAGTGAAAATAAAATAGAACTAAAAATAGAAAAGCATTTTATTGTGTTTTCCTTAATGCTGCTTATTTAGAATTGATATATTGAAATTAAAATTCTCTAATGAAGTACTCATTGTTTAACCCAACTCCTAAGTATAATTAGAAATTGAAATCACTAAAGATATAATTGATACTTTGTAAAAATGTTAATGTGCTTTAATGAAACTTTTAGAAGAAAGAGGAAATACACAAATAATAATACTAACATAATCTGTGCAAAAATTTATCTCCTGCATGATATATTTCTAAATTTTTAAGCGCAAGGTTGCCAAAGTCAAGGCTAGTTGGTAGCTTGAACATATAACCCATGAACTTCGGATTCTGCAAAATTCTGTTAAGACAATATAAATAACTTCCCAAAGGTATGTATATTTATTTTCTAAAATATATCTGTATTAGTAGTCAATCTGTTAGTTACTGCATTTTCTGATCTATGGTTCTAAGATTTGCTGCCATTAGTAACTCACGCTGCCTTTCCATTGTATGTATATTTGTGACCCAAGGACCAAGAGACCAGCTATACAATTATCAAATCCAAGGAGACAACTATAACTGCAGAGGGCTTGAAACCAGCTTCAATATATGTCTTCCAAATTCGAGCTCGTACCGCAGCAGGCTATGGTGTCTTCAGTCGAAGATTTGAGTTTGAAACCATCCCATTGTGTAAGTCATTTTAATTACTGTCAGCTCATGTCTCTGTAGTGGTTACCTGGAAAGAGTCAGTGGATCAATATTCTCCCTGGGCATTCTGTCAGTCTCCTGCTACTTCTCCCTCTCCTAGGCATGACCCTTTCAGGTAGGAAGCATCTGTCATGCTATTGTGGTAGGTAGCGGGTTAACACATCTGTCTCTGCTCCTTATCACATTTACTCTACTGGGAGATGAAACATCAGGAAATCCTTAAGAAATGCTTAAACCTTGCTTTTAAAGACTTTCCATTGCTGCCAAACTTGATTGAATTATTGCCATTTACATTTTACTTGTTTTATTGAGCTGTGCTACCAGGCTTATCCTACTAGCGTTTCTATGAAAATTCTACAGGGAGTTTTCGTTAGTATTGATTTGGCAAGCAAATGCTGCTCTCAGGAACCAATCTGATTGTTAAAAATAAATAAGTAAGTACATTTCCCATGACCAGTGCAGGTAATGTACAGGGTTTGCATATAAGAGGCCCCTGGCTCAACCCTGGGTATTGCATTTGCAATACCTCTGGTTTCCTCTTTCTGCCTATGGCTTCCAATAGAAGTCTATATGAAAAACAAATCTTTTTTTATAAACACTTTTTCAAAATTATATCAGAGTTGAGGATCTGAAAGTAATTCTGTAAAGCCCTTCTTGTAGAATTTTTGAGCAAAATAACATGAAAAATGATCCTTGTGCCCTGATAGAGTGCACACTTTACTATATGTGAGGACCCAGGCTTAAGACCCCATCCACCGCAGGGAAGGGCCACTTAAAGAAGAAACTTGTGTGTGGTGCAGTAGTAATGTGTTGTCCCTTCTTCTCTCTGCATCTTTCTGTTTCTCTTTCTATGAGAGAGAGAGAGAGCAGAAGAGAGAGACTGTCTGGAGTGATGGTGTCACTCAGGCAGAGAGTTCAGGCAATGCATAAACATACCCTTCATAAATCTCAAACTAAGATTGCTTACTGCCCCAAAGAAAACATTAAAAGCAAGGTTGTGGCCCTATTGTTGTAACAGTCTTGTAAAATATCTCCTCAATAAACATTTAAAATATTTTGTCTTCTGGAGTTCTACGTGAACTGATCACACAAACATATATAGGTAGGTAACATTAGATATAATTTATATAATATATTATATATAATTATATAAATAAATAATATCATTAGATAATGATATTATATAAATAATATCATTAACATTTTGTTATTAAGAAAATAATATAGGGCAAGGGTAGATAACATAGTGGTTATGCAAAAAGACTCTTTATGACACTCCAAAGTCCCTGGTTCAATTTCCCCTTACCACCATAAGCCAGAGCTTATCAGTGCTCTGGAAAAAAAAAATACAAGTGTCAAGTGTTTGTGTGAAAGCCAAGGTATGTAAAAAAAAATTTTGTTTGTTTTTGTCATAGACAAAGGGAGAGACAGAAACAGAGAAATCCCAGAATACTCAGTTCTAGGCCATGGTGGTGCCAAGTATTGATCCATAGAATTCTGATGCACTACTAGTTCACACTCTCCCACAGTCCCAGAAAATTATTTTAAAATCATTAAGCGTAAGCCTAGGGAAGGACTGTGATACAGATCACTTGGCAAAGTACCCACTTTACTATGCTGAGCATCCCATGTTTGAACACACATGTATATGAGTAAGGAATTCTTTCTCCCTCAAATTTGACTGTATTATATATAACTGTTATCTATTATTTTATTTGTTTTATATGTACAGATAACATATTTTCAGTGGACCCCTCATATCATCCTATCCATAATAGCATTGAGAAAAAAAATGTAATAAATAAGTCTACATGGCTGGGCAGTGGCACACTTGGTTAAGTGCACATATTAACATGCACAAGGACCCAGGTTCCAGCCTCCATTCCTCACCTCCAGGGGATGCATCACAAGCTAGGAAGCAGTACCACAGGTCTCTAGGTCTCTCTCTCTGTCACTCTCACTCTTTCTTAATCTCTACCACCCTTCCCCTTAATTTATCTCTGTTCTATCATATAAAAGAAAGTTTTTTTTAAAAAAGGATTATTGTTTAAAGTAAATGAATAAATGAATCTACCATTAATGAGCTTGCATAAGCAAATTAGATAGCTTCTGTTTAATTATTATTATTATTATTATCATTATGTGTGTGCATATGTGTGTATGTGTGTGTGTGTGTGTGTGTGTGTGTGTAGAACCAGGGCCTAGTCATATGCTAGTTCGCTGCTGTGGGCCACTTAATTATTTAGGTGGAGAGACATAGATAAAGAAGTAGAGAATATGGCATCAGAGCTTCCTCCTCTACCATAGCACTTTCCCTGTGACACCTGGTTGGTGCCTGAGTAGCAACGGCAGGGTACATTCCTACTCAATAAGCTATCTCTCTGCTTTTCAATCATCTTTTTGGATTTCTTTTTAACATAATTGTTTTGACACATTTAAACTATCACTGAATCTTTCTTAACCCTACTTTTGCAAGACTTGCCATTTGGTCAGCTTCTTGTATGGTTTTCCCTCAAAGCATTATTCATCTGTACATATCGCTTACTTATTCAATTCAAATTTATGTAATCAAATTGCTGAAATAATGCTATTCTGTTTATAAAATGAACATTTTATTGAGCTAATTGTAGATTCACATGCTTTTGCAAGCAAAATTATAGAAAGAATACCTCCAATAGTGACCTTTTAAAACTTGGCAGTAGAGTCTCACAACCAGCATATTAACATTGAGTCAAGGCACATTCCTTGTACTCCTTGTGTGCATATATGTCACATTCTGTACATTCTTCTTTACTTTCTTAAGGTTCTTGTATCACTACCAATGCACTGAATAGTGTCATCATCATGACAATTTTTTGTGTTGCCTTTTACATGAACTGATGCCTTGGGGAACAATTCTTGTCTCCTAATTAATCCTTGGGAACCACACATTTCTAAAATGTTGACATTTAAGAAGCAGAATATATTGTGTGTGACCTTTTAATTGAAACAGCTTTTCCCCCCACTCTGCTCACTTTAGTTTACTACGAATTCACTGAAATCATTGAATATATCAGTTTTTTTCTTTTATTGTTGCTTTGTCTTACATGGTATGTATGTGGCAATTTTGTATAAACATTCTTCCACTAAAGAACATCTGCTATTACAAATAAAGATGCAATTAACATACATGTGTATGTTTTGTGTTAAACTAAACTTTCGTTTCTTGGGATATAGCCCAAATAATGTAATTTCAGAATCATTTATTAAGTGCACATTTATTCTTTAATTGTCAAAGTGTTTTCTAAAATGATTGTGCCATGCACTATTTCCCCCAACAACATAAGACTGATACACTTTCTCCAATCCTCATCAGTATTTGACATTACACAATTTTTTTCTTAGTCATTTTCTACAGACCTCTTACTGTGATTTTTGTTTTCCAAGGTCTCATGATGTTTTATATCTTTTCACATGCTTATTTGTCTGTCACATTGCTTTAATTTTTTTCCACTGATTACTATAATTGTTAATATCAAAAAATTCAACTTAGATTTTTTTTGGCCAAGAAAACTAGTAGATACCTATTCCAGTGGGGAAAATTTTCCAGGTTTTCAGTGGCCCTTCAAAGGCTCTTATAATTTTAATCTAAAAAAATTCTTTAGACACAGTGATCCTTTTCAAACATGTAGCTAAGTTCAGAGACAATTTATATATTGTGGGTTCTTAGGGAACAGTACTAGTGATACTACATTGACTTCACCTTTTACTGCACACCAGCTTAATATTCCTTTTCCACAGATCTAACATAAGAGAATAGAGTAAAACTCACTGGATTGCAACTGTTATCAATAAAATAATGTGAGAGTGAGAGCATGGACTGAAATTGTAAATAGTGATTTTTTCATACTTGATCCACCTGTGGATATCTGGAAAGACTGGATGTTTGGATCAAAGAAAGTATATGGTCAGAAAGTTATTTTTGGTTGCAAAGAATCAAGGAGAGATGAAAAAGAATAGAAATAGAGGTCTGAGGGCATCTAAAGCTATGAGGGGAACCAAGATTTAATAAGGAGCTGTATAATACTAGATACGGAAAATATTGTTACTTATTCTAAAGACTTAAATTTTGATATCACAGAGCAAATTTATACCAGTTGTAAATTAACAATTATTAAATAGTGTGTCAGGTTTCCTTTGAAGAGAGGTTCCTGAGAATAATATTAAAAGGAATTTTGCTCTATATGTTTCGTATTTCTTTCTTTTTATAATTTTTATTATCTTTATTTATTGGATGGAGACAACCAGAAATTGAGAGGTTAGGGAGAGGAACAGAGAGACACCTTCAGCCTTGCTTCATCATTTGTGAAGCTTCCTCCTGCAGGTGAGGGCCAGGGACTCGAAATCGGGTCCTTGCGCAGTGTAGCATGTATGCTCAGCCAAATGCGCCACCACTCCACCCATGTTTCATATTTCAATTGGGTATATTTGTCACTAAAGAAAACATTTCTCACCCAAGACAATAGCTCAGCAGGTAGCGCCTATAACTTACTATGTACAAAGCCCTAGATTTGAATTCCAACTGACATTTGAGCTCCAGCACAGCAAGGAAGCACCAAAGCATTGAGGAAACTTCCTGGAGAGTTGAGCAGTCCTGTGATAACTCTTCCTCTCTCATCATCTCTCTGGAACAGAATGAGAAACTGGACCAAGTATAGTGGTATGACTCACACTTTAGGCCTTGTCATCTTTAAGGTGAAAGGAAGATAGGCCAGAAAGATAGTTTACTGGAACTACCCTTGCCATGCGCGTCAAACTCCCAAGCCAAATGGGAAGTGTTTTTAAAAAGGAAGAAGTTTCAGTGTCACAGTGCCTCTCCTTCTCTCTCTTCCCCCTTTTCTGAATAAAAAAAAAGGGAGGGGGCCTCCCAGAACAGTGGAATTATGCATGTATGAGGGCCCAGGACCACAAGAAAAGAGAAGGAAGAAAGAAAGAAAAGAAAAGAAAGAAAGAAAGAAAGAAAGAAAGAAAGAAAGAAAGAAAGAAAGGGAGGAAGGAAGGAAGGAAGGAAAGAAGGAAGGAAGAAAGAGAAAAAGGGGTATTAAAAAAACTGGGACAATTATTAGATCATATACATATATCTTTTTATTTTATTTTATTTTTTAACACCAGAGCACTGCTCAGCTCTGACTTATGGTGGTGCGGGGGATTGAACCTGGGACTTTGGAGCCTCAGGCATGACAGTCTCTTTGCATAATCATTATGCAATCTACCCCCATCCATATACATATATTTTAATCATGCTAAATTTATTGTGAAATTTTAAAATATTTTATCTATGGTGATGTCACCCATATGTGGAATATAGATCATTGAAACACATGAATTTAAAAAAAAAGACATATAGTCAATTTAATCACTCCCCTTGATGAGAATATGTTGGTTATTGCTGGGAAAGGATGGGGGACACAGAACTTTAGTAATGTATGAAACTATACCCCAATAACTTTACACTGCTGTAAACCTTTATGAAGTCATTAATATATATTTTAAGTAAAATATTTCATGTAATTCTGTGTATTTGTAGGAGATATAAATTAAATGAATCTATAATTGCTGGAAGTTCTACATGTGTTGATGTTGTTCAAGAAGTAATTCTTAGTGATTACAATGTGTTTGAAACTGTTTTTTGCTATATTTGGAATAATGATATATTTAATTTTGCTGTGGTTGTATCCACATCATTTTGAATTTGCAATTTAAATATAAGTCTAAGATAAAAAATCTTATGGGAGTAAATGAGAATTTTTTCTCATAGAGAATTGCTTCATGTAAACTCTAAAATGTCAAATTATATATTATTAGAAATTGATTTAGATTAAGTTATTTGAAATCAAGATTTAAATTCCATTTTATCTAATCAACAAAAGATCTCTAGGTGAATAAAATGCCATCAATTACATTCATTTTTATGATAACATGGAAATAATAAATGACTTATTGACTGCTTCAAGTTTCCATGTGGAGAGTAAATGTTTTCTCTAAAGATGTCTTTTAATTTACTCACTTTTGAGAAGAGACATTAGGGAAAATCTCAGCCAAGGTTGGTGAATTACTTAAACCATGCACTGTGATTATTACTATTAGGCAACTTTTATTTGAATACATATGATCACTTTAACCACAAGCTCTATTTTTGTCTCCTATCAGCAGTAGCAGCATCCAGTGATCAAAGCCAGATTCCTATAATTGCTGTGTCTGTGACAGTGGGAGTCATTTTGTTGGCAGTGGTTATCGGCTTCCTCCTCAGTGGAAGGTAAGAGAGGAAGCTGTGATTCTAAACTTGTGCAGCTGGGCTCTTGTTTACCTTGATCTGACCATTTGATTGTTATACACATCTCAAAACAAATAAGGAGAACAATAACCTCAGTGCATGATGTATATCTTAAGCCTCTCTTACCTTATTCATTTAAGTGCTAACTTTTAAACATACAACTTATCTTTTTTCACCAGAGTAACAATTTTTATTCTGTTGTGAATTTAACATATCTTTTTCTGACATAGGTTATTAATTTTTAATCAGGACTTGTGTTTTTCTTTCAAAAAATTTTTATGACTGCTTGCTTTAGTTTTAATGTCTAGGAAATCCTGTGTCTGTGTCTGATAAATTGCACTAATATTATCGTTAACCAGAATTATACTCTAACAGGGTGAGGAATATAAAATTAACTTTTGTAAATAAGACTTTTGCAAAAATAATCTAATTTTTAATAACTGCCTTTACTTTTATCTTTTGAATGTTTTTAAAATGAATATATCAGTTACTGTACACACTGATTTAGACTGAATTTTAGTTAGTATTGTTTCAGTAGATGCATCGTGTCTACTTTGTTCGTTTTAAATAAAAACCCGAGTTTAGGGAGTCCGGCGGTAGTGCAGCGGGTTAAGCGTACATGGTGCAAAGCGTTAGGACGAGCATAAGGATCCTGGTTCGAGCCTCCAGCTCCACACCTGCAGGAGAGTCGTTTTGCAGGCGGTGAAGCAGTTCTGTAGGCATCTGTCTTTCTCTCCCCATTTCTGTCTTCCCCTCCTCTCTCCATTTCTCTCTGTCCTATCCAACACAACGAGGACATCAATAACAACTATAACTACAACAATAAAACAACAAGGGCAACAAAAGGGAATAAATGAATATTAAAAAAAAACCACGGCACAAAATGCCGAACAAAATTTCAGTATGTTTCCTTACACTGAAATGATCATAATCAATCTAAATAAATAAATAAATAAATACAAGCATTAGTGTACTCTTCCAGCAAACATATTTTCACTTTTCTTTCTTGTCATTGTTGGGTCACTGATACTCAGTAAGAGACCCAATCATTTGAAAGTGTTTGGATCTTCTTCTAGCGTTTGCCCTTCTTCCGTAGCCAGTCAACAGCATCAGGTTGAGCCTGATGTAAAGTTTCGAGACCTCCTTTGAATCTGGAGAGGTGGCAGTCGTTGACTATGTGGGTCATAGTCTGTCCGGAGCCGCAGGGGCAGTTCGGGTCGTCTCTGGCTCCCCAGCGATGGAACATAGCGGCGCACCGGCCATGGCCTGTTCCATAGCGATTGAGGAGGGCCCAATCATAACATGCTAGGTCAAAGCCGGGTTGACGCTTGCAGGGGTCTGCCCATGGAGGCAGGCATCTTGAGATCTTGACTAGGAGACCACGGTGCCAGACCGTGTCATAGGCTGCTGTGAGATCAACAAAGACAGCACCCGTCTTTAAATTCTTCTGGAATCCATTTTCAATGTAAGTTGAGAGGGCCAGGACTTGTTTGCAGGTAGATCTTCCTGGGCAGAAACCAGCTTGGGCGGGTGATAGGAATTTCTCTGTCAGAGGAGAAATACGTGACAGAAGCAGCCTCTCAAGGAGTTTGTAACACACGGAGAGGAGAGAAATTGGTCTATAGCTGGCAGCCAGTGTTGGGTCTTTCTTTGGTTTCAAAACTGCTATTATCTTCGCACGACTCCAAATTTTGGGCATAGATTCGGATTCCAAGATGTGGGACAGGAATGTAGTTAGCCACTTCTTTGCCACAGGGCCCAAGTTAAGAATGAGTTCTGGGGTGATGTTATCATAGCCAGCAGCCGTTCCCGGTTTAACCCTCTTCAAAGGGTCTTCCAGTTCAGACAGTATAAAGGGAGAGAGTTTTGGAGATGGACAAGATAAACGGAAGTGGGATGACCACTCATGGGAAATTTCTCTTTTCCAGACTGGGTTGATCTTAGCACGTCCAACTTGAGTTAGGTGACTGGCCACTGAGTTTGGAGATACGGGAGGATGGGAGATGGGAGAGGGTTGGCTACCGGCACCCAGACTATGAAGAAGCTTCAAGGCCTTCCTACTTGAGTGGGTGAAGTTCAGACTTTCCGTGAGTTGTTGCCAGCGGGCTTGGCGTGCTGCATCCAGGGAGGCAATGAGATGGTCAGCCACATCTGGGTCGCCCGACTCATCATACTGCTTTAGTAGTTGCTCACATTCAGCATCAAGACAAGGCGTATAGTTAGCACGTCTCCCACGAGGAATGGCTTGGGAAGCTGCTTTGAAGATGGCTTGGCGGAAGTGCCTGTAGGAATCTTCAGAGGGGATAGAGTTAATTGGAATTGCAGGAATAGATATGTTGGTAAGATCACTGAACAGACACCAGTTTGCTTTCCGAAAGTTCCATCTTAGTTTCTCTGACCATAGAATCAGTGGGAGCTGGAGACCAATATGGATGATAGCTGAGCGGTGATGACTGTGCAGGAAGATCTCGTGTTTGGATGTTAGACTGCTATTGAAAGCTTGATAAATATCTTTAAGAAAATCTTTAAACTTGCACAAATAAGTGAAAATATATAGTCAAATCTTAAAAGAGAAATCAGGAAATCCATATCCATATATGTTTTCTTACGGTTCTACTAATTTACTTTTGACTCTTCAGCACCTATTCAATTCATAAATAGAATAAGTTAATTTTTAATAAACTGCAAATTGTATTCTGGAAAGAGATGTCTATATTGTTGAATTATAATCATAGCAGTTTATTTTTATAAATGCCTTCTCTGTACTTTCTCTCTGTATATGCAAGATCTTTGTCTTCTAATTCTTGTTCATTTAAGGGTTTCAAAGTTTTCTAAGGATTAAATGTGTCCTTGAGCCCGGCTTCCCCAGAGCCCCGCCTCACTAGGGAAAGAGAGAGACAGGCTGAGAGTATGGATTGACCTGCCAACACCCATGTACAGCGGGAGAGCAATTACAGAAGCCAGACCTTCCACCATCTGCACCCCAGAATGACCCTTGGTCCATACTCCCAGAGGGATAAAGAATAGGAAAGCTATCAGGGGAGGGGATGGCATACGGAGTTCTGGTGGTGAGAATTGTGTGGAGTTGTACCCTTCTTATCCTATGGTTTTTGTCAGTGTTTTCTTTTTATAAATAAAAATTAAATATATATGCATATTTAGAAAAAGAAGAGATACCAGAAAAAAAAAGAAATTCATACTTTTCATTTTGAACTGTCAGGGGCTCATCTTTAGAATTTTTAGCTGGGAGGTAGTTTTTGTATTCATGAAAACTAACTCAGCCAGATGTCTGGCTACATATTATATTAAAGTCATTTCTATTAGTTTTCTTGTTTGAAAAATTTATTTATTTATTATTGAATAGAGACAGAGATAAATTGATAAACTGGCAGAGAGAAAAAAAATATGGATGAAGCTTTCTCCCTGTAGGTGAACGCCAGGGGCTTAAACAGAGGTCCTTGCACACTGTAATGTGTGCGCTTAATGTGTTCTATCGCCAGGTCCAACTGTTCACTTTCTAAAGTCAAATTTATTTCAACAATTTGTCATAAAAGTTTTGTTCAGATCTCGATGACATAGTAAGAGTAAACTATAAATATCAAAGTCTATTATTCCATTTCTTAATTTTTTATTATCTTTACTTATTTATTGTATAGAGACAGCCATCCAAGGGGTGACAAAGAAGGAGAGGGAAAGAGAGACACCTGCAGCACTGCTTCACCACTCACTGAGCTTTCCCCCTGCAGGTGGGGACAGGGGACATGAACTTGGGTCCGTGCACATTTTTTTTTAAGGAGAGCACTGCTCAGCTCTGGCTAATGGGGGGGGGGGTACTGAACCGGGAACATTGGAGCTTGAAGCATGAGAGTCTTTGCATAATAATTATTCTATCTACCCTCACCCCCATTGCTAATTGTAGCATGTGCTCAACTGGTTGTGCTACCAACTAGCTCCCAGCTATATCATTCTATACTATATCTTTTCTACCCCCAAATGACATAGTTAGCTATGATATATTTGCAGAACATGTTTCTAATATCCTTTTTTATCCCTAAAATATGTTATTGGCTTCCATTACATCAGGTCCAAAAATTAAATTTGGGCACTAGGGTTTAAAAGAAGATATTTTATTCATTGGATACATACTTAGTAGAAATGCATAAATATGGGAAAAGACATAGGAACTCAAGAATACAAGACCCTAGAGCCCAATAAATTTGTGGTTAAATGTTTATTAACTACATGTCAGATACTGGAAATAATTTGGTATAGTCTTAGAACATCATATTTATTTAATATGTATACTACAATATGAATTTATGAGTGATATTTTGCTATGGGTTTTTGCTCATCTATTTGTGAATAAGTCTCTTAAAAACTGTCTCCATTAAATTACAAAAAATTTTTCTTTCATATACTTGGACTATTAGACAAGTGTTTGAGAGAGGATTTAGTCTACCTATTTTTTGATAACTGAAGAGTGATATAACTTTAGCGCATATATACACAAATTCCAAGTTTATGATATGTTATATAACCACATTTTAGTATAGTTTTAAAACTATATTGGAATCAAATCTGCTTCTACCAAACAAAACTTAATTTTCAGCAAAAATTCAATTCAAGGCTTGGTTAAATACTTATTTGCATCTGTTATGTTTTTTAATTTTTTTAAATTTAT